>NC_048896.1:4649606-4845360 GCF_011077185.1 Oxyura jamaicensis
TCCTTCCCTCCTTCCCTCCCTCCTTCCTTCCCTCCCTCCCTCCTTCCCTCCCTCCCTCCTTCCCTCCTAGTCTTTTTGTCTGTAGCTCCACCTTTCTCTTCACTTTTAGATATTGAACCATCTTCAGCTTTCACATCATGCCTTACTAAACTTGTCTTCATCTTTTTCAGTCTGGAGTTTAACGCATGTAGTACCATGTTGCATTGTCACACTCTTTGTCATTCCATATAAGTACTAATATAGGATCTATGGATATTCACACATACAAATTGCTGAAAACCAAGTATATTGGGAAATTGGCTCCTTGTCAAATCATTACTTTCAAAAAAGTACTTTTTCCTATTCACCCTATTTCTGGGAACCTAATTCCTCGAGGAGAAAAATATTTAGCATGGGAGACTTGAACATTCTTTGACTTTTTTGGAGCTTTGCCTATCTTGAACCTCAGGCTAGCATAAATTTATCCCAAAGGAACATAGCATCTAGAACTAGATTCCATCTAGTTCTACTAGTGAAAACACTGATAAGTGGACATAGTCACGAATGCTTTACTCACAAAGTAATTAATCAAACCTTTTCAGAAAGTTATGCCGCTTACATATGAAAAGCAGATAGAAATGACAGAGTAGTGCTGTCAATCTGAAAACCAATTGGTAAAGGAAGGCTAATTGGAGCGGTAAATGTTCTATTGATATGTTCTGTGTACAAGACACACAATGGCACATTTATATGTACTCTTTCAGCTACCAAGAATTATTTATTAGTTGCTATATTTTGGCTTTGAAACAATAAACATGGATAAGACAGCACATGCTCAGTTGTATAAGGGTTCCAACATCTGTCCTGACAATCCTCTTACAGAAAGTCCTTTTGGAATTAGCAAATGACAACATAAGTTTTGAAATAGATATGAAAATGTTAATGGGGGTTGGGGGGAATTAGAGGGAAATATTTCATTATGTCATTGCCCCCTTTTAACACATTAACTGCTTCAACTGTTTGTTTTTATGATTCCAGATGGTAGCAAGATGAATAAAGAAGAATAAAATGAAATAGAACAAATCAAATGATTGGCTACTGTTCAAGAGCAGCCAGGGCTAAGCTTTATTAAATTCACATGAGGATATGATAACTGTGGAATTTCACAGAATGAACTGCAATAATCTTACTTATGAAGACCATCATTTTTCTTGAGATAGATGGGAGAATATAAGATTTTGCCAGCAAAGAAAACACACCCCAAACCCAAAACAAGGCCCTTTTGAAGCTTATTTTCAGAGGGCCTTCATTACTTGTGTGAAATCTGCATGTACCACAAGCAAAAGAAACATGCACAATTTATTCTTACACATCAAAAGTTCTAAGGATTTGTTCTTTCTAGCAACAAATCAGACAATACTGCAAAGGACGTTAATATGCTCTTCTCTGTGTCATATAAAGTCCCTTTAGGGATAAGCATATTTATATTTAAAAAGGAAAATATTAAATTTTAAAATTATATTAGACACATAAAAATGAAAAAATATAAAGCTGTCTAAAAAGATATATATTTTTTCAGGATATAATTCATGTTGTTGATGTCTTTTTTTTGTGACTGTAGATCCTTTTTTATGCTTCTGCATTTGAATTGGAGTCTCTAACTCCTTGTTTTTCAGACATCTGTTTTGTTACTTATAGAAATTAAGTTCAAGCAAAATTGTTTCTGTTATTTTTCCCTTATTTCTTTGCATAGGACCTCTAAAATATGTTTTCCTCAAACGTTAAAAAAAAATCCTGCCAATACTTGCAAGATATATTTTATTAAATTCTCCATTTGAAAATCCTTCAAATTTTATGTCATTCATAAAGTAAATTGCATTCTTCTATCTAAAAGGAAGGAACAAAAAGTGTAGAACTCAGGGCTAAATTATACTGAGCATTTAAATCTGTTAAGTAGCTGTCCAGGGAAAAGCAAGGGAAAGAATAAATCCAAATCTGGTTTTATATTCTCGTTATGTTTGTGAAGTCTGCACAGGGAAAATACATTCATAATCACTCCTAGATATGCTGGTAGTGACCATCTACTATGATTACTGATCTGCTCAGGGTTTACTAAATTTCATAGTAATAGGTAAAGAAGGTATGTAACAATTTATTGAAAACAATCGTATACATTCAAGTCTCGCAAAGTCTGGTATTTGCACATTACTGATGGGCCGTGTAAAGCACTCCCTCTCAGTAGGGTCACTACATTGATCAAGAGAAGAGATGAGAAGGAATACCCTTTAAGGAATATATCTTGTAAAAGTTTTTGCCTGAAAGTTCAAGATTTTGAGATAGCCTAAAAGGTAACTGATACGATAAACTGCAATAGTTGCAAATGCAAACTTTTTTTTTTTTTTTAATTTTCATTTTTAATTTTAATGTTATTTTATTTTATTTTATTTATTTATTTATTTCCCGCCAGGTACAGAACATGTTGTTTAGTAGTCCACAATATGTTTTCTCTTTTTCCTGGATACTATACATATATCTGCTAACCACTGTTCTGCCATTTAAGGGCAAGTATAAAGTAAGTTAGATGTGCTAAATCAGCATAGTATTTTGTCATGATTTTATGCTGGGTACAGGAACAGTGCAAATATATGTTATGTATTTTGGAGCTTTTATGTAACAAAAGTATTTTAATAGGACCTGCATCCTGTAAAGTGAATTAGAAGATTAGACTAGTGAATCTTGTGATCTTATTTATGTGTTGGAGACTGACTTCTGTGGTTTTCAATCCTGCATTGAAATTATTCAAAATTAGCACTTTGGAATAAAGGGCCAGCTGTATTAAAAGAGAGTAGTGAAGTATTTTGAATATCATATGAATCTTATGTCCAAAATATAAACTTCTACTGTAACAGAAACCTTATCTAAGAATTGATTGCTTATTACTTTTGAGTGATCTTAGTATTTACTGTACATTACATATGTTCACATGAAAGTTATTTTTTAGAAATACACAAACCTAGAGCATGGTTTGCAATATCATAGGGAAATATTATAGTACAATAATTACAATTTTTTGACAGGTGACACTCACTGAAATTTATCCATTCTGTATCAGGAAAAAAAACATTGAATGAAATGGAAAATCTTTGTAGAAACTGAGGAATAATTGCTTTCCAAGAATTAGGTATAATTAGAGTGAACATCACATGGAAATAAAATTGAAAACAATAGAAGGCAAGTGAAGTTTCAGTATTTTTATGTATTCCCTTGTAGAGGGGTTTGGGTAGTGCCAAACATGACGATTTTGTTTGGGGGGTTGAATAACTTGTTCACTGTTACTCTCTTTGAAAATGAAGTAAAAGACATAATCTGGCTGCTTGATAAATTGAAGTTATTTATCAAAGCTACAAATGAAAAACTTACTGAAGGCTGCCTTTACTTATTCCTGAAAATAATAGTCTG
Source organism: Oxyura jamaicensis (assembly GCF_011077185.1). Classification (NCBI taxonomy): domain Eukaryota; kingdom Metazoa; phylum Chordata; class Aves; order Anseriformes; family Anatidae; genus Oxyura; species Oxyura jamaicensis. The sequence continues at coordinate 4,653,045 of NC_048896.1, forward strand.
ATTGTCTATATAAAAATAATGGTCAGAGAAAAATCTGCCATATGTCATAACAGATAGATAACCTTTTCTCTCTGTGAAACCAGCCCAAATAAAACCTCTCAGATTTAATCAGGACTGTTCTTCCTTTTCCTATGTCAATCAAACCCTGCCTATTGATAATCTGAACAAAATAACATTGAGAACACAGTCTACTTTTGTCTTATTAAGGTGAAAAGATTCTGCCAGGGTTTGATAACATTTGAGATGCAGAGGCTGTTACAAAAACATAATGAATATCAAATATATCTGCAAAAAGGACTTTTTGTCAAGATAAAATCCACATGAAAAATGCCACTTATTCTTTATTTTCTACCAGACAGGTTTAAAGCCTGCAAATCAAGAATGTATATCTTTATTTAATGTATGTACTTAGTTTAGTGTACTGTGTCATCACACAAATGGGAGCCTTGAATTTATTTTGTTCTCACCTGATCCAATAAATAAATCACAACATTACAGTATTGTGGGGGTTGGAAGGGACCTCAGGAGATCATTGAGTCCAACCACCCCCAGCTGAAGCAGGTTCCTTAGAGCAGGTTGCCCAGGTAGGCATCCAGACAGGCCTTGAATATCTCCAGAGAAGGATACTCCACAACCTCCCTGGGCAGCCTGTTCCAGTGCTCCCTCGCCCTCACTGTGAAGAAGTTCTGTCATGAACTTCCTGTGCTCCATTTTGTGGCCATTTCCCCTTCTCCTGTCCCCACAGACCAACCAAAAAAGGTTGGCCATATCCATTTGTCACCCAAATAAATAAATATAATGATTAAAATAAATTTTACAAAATATGAATAAATGAATAAAAATTAGAAGCTGTTATTCTATATTCAAATACAGATTACTCTATTAATAAATCAGAATTTACCAATAGATGCCACAATCTTTTGGGTAAATCTTTATAAACTTGTATTTCAAGAGAGTGCTGTAGTGTTCGGACCGGTTTCAATGTAAATATGTAATATATACTCTGTGGATTGTTTCCAGAGGAAAAAGAATCTAAATAGTCACTTCTAATTTACATACCTGAGTAGTAATATGTTTGTTCCATGGGAGAAGAAAACAGATTGGATACAATGAACAAAAAGTTGTCACATTTCATATAATTTTTCAACCATCCTTCTTTTATTTGAAGATAGAAGAAGAAGGTTATTAGCTTGTTGTTAAATCTTTAATTGGTTTCTGTTTATTTCTGATTTTAACTCACTGTACAATGTGTCTGACACTTTGTTAAGGATGTTATTCTGTACAGAGAGTGGAGAGCTAGTACAGGATATTCCACTGCTGATCAAAAGAAAAAAAAAAAGCTTTGTGGTGGGAATTCACAAGTAAATGTATTGTAATCTTCCACAGGGATTGTTGAAGATTGTCTTGTGCTGTTTCCATTCCATGACTGGTGTGTGGTTGTAGGCTTTGTATGGATTTTCTTTTTGTAATTGTTTTTGCCTTAGCCATATTTTAGCTGGAGATTGGAAGGAAAGGAAAAAAAGGTCAGAGAAGCTTGATAGTAATTTGGTTTTTAAAAGGGAGAGACTGGTTGATCCAGCTATAAACATTTAAGCTGGATCAACCAATAACCTTTGAATCACAGAGACAAATGTAAACTGCGGAACACTACAAGGAAGCAGTATGCTAGCTGTAAGAGCTGTAAGCGAGAAGTGAGAAGGAAAGGTGAATAAGTAGGACACATTCTAATAGTATTTTGAGAGGATATCTAAAAACTGATATATAACAATGGAAGTAAATGGTCAACAGATATGATAAAAGAAATCTGAACTTCAGTGCTGACAGTCAGTGTTGATGAATATGAATGTTTTTTTCTTAATATGAGACAGAGTTCTAATACACAACATTGTGAAGATGGAAAAACCTGTACACTGTAGTGTTTTTGCAAAGGGAATGGACTGTATTCAGGTCCGGATAAGATCTCACTGAAGCAGTGATCATACTGAATCCCTTATACTGCTACAAATGAAATGTTCTGTATCCTTCAGTGGGAAAAATGCTGAAGAGTGATGATCTAAAAGGTTCTGTTTTTCTTTTTACTATCTTTGGGTTACTTAATTCTCTTTTGCAAATAAGAACAGATTGACTGGCATGCTGGATCAGTTAATATGTTGTTCCAGGCCTAGGTACTCAATTGTAAGTGGGCTGAGGCAGAGGCTTAGAGAGGGAGAAAAAGCGGTCGTATCATTCACTTAGTATTACATAATGCTTGATAGTGAAGAAATACATCAGAATCTCACAGTGATTTCTTCCAAGTGATAGTAAATATTCCCTTTGAATGAATGTGAAGGTAGTAGAAATATATTTATGAAGGATTTAGGCTGGAATTCGTTTCTTCTGTAGGAGCTGAAGGAAGAGACACACCGAAAGAATCATTCACTGTGGCTGTCTCAAGTACCTCTCAAAGGCTGAAATGAGTCACTCTCTGTAACTGTTTTTTCTCCATGCACTGTGGGAGGAAACTATGCGAACACTTAGCTTTTAGATAGCTAAAGATGAGTAAGATGATTTCTGAAATATAATACAAAAACGACTTTAAAAAGTAGGGCTCACAAAGCTGAGGATGTTTAGAGGCTAGACCTTTGGTGCTATAGGCATGCATATGCTGTGTTAGGAACAGTTGAGGTAATATAATAACGAATGCAAAAAGGAATTTTTAAAGTGAGTGACAGTATTGTACTCAGAAATTTTCACTTCCATTGACTGTAATTTTAGGCTGCTTATTCCATTATAACTGTATGCATGCTGTTACAAGTTGCTTAAAATATAACTAAAATTTAATCTGTAAACAGGAATAAAATCTCTGATATTCTCATTCATTTTTATAGAATAAGCATTTTACATGCTACATTATAAAATCATATTTCTTATTTTGTATTACTGTTAATTTGTATTACCATAATTTGTATTACCGCATATAATACCATATTTTTGTATGTGTCTGTTCACCTCCTTTATTCTTTGCCATAAGCTGCTAAAGATGCCAGTGCTTTCATTCTGTTGTTGTTGTTATTATTAAAACATCTAATTTTCACTAGGATATTTACAAAGAAAGAAGGACTTTGGAGAACATGTATTTATTATATCAGCACATGCCTCCATACTGTCAGCAATCTGCAGTGGCTATTGGTGCATTCCTAAACATGTCTGAGGAGAAAGTGAGAACTGTTGTCCTCAGCCAGCTAGTGTAATCACTTTCTTGTTTGCAAAGTTCACAGGTGTCAGCATGCATGTTTTTGTATGCATTGATAGCATTTAACCTTTGGAGAAAATGTCATTCACTCTGCTTTATGACAGCAATCACTATCAAGTTCAGTCAATGAAGCATTGGTCAGTTTTGTGAGTTTCTTTGGCAGCACATCATTAAAGATAAAGTTCATGTCATGATGCAGAAGTCAGAGTCAGTGTCTTTTTGAGCTTTATTACCATACTGTTCCTTAGTATCTTGCAGCAAAACATTTGGGGAAAAGAAGTTCAATTAAAATAAAACAAAACAAAAAAACTTATTTTCAGGAACTGCTAGGTATTTTACTGTATAAATACTATTATTGAAGTCTAAATGGTGATTATGGCTTTAAAGAGTTCATGTTACTTTAGGACTGTTCCACCAGGAGTATTTTCAGAAAAACTGGACTAAAAGTAATAGTTCATCATAATAATTCTGAGATGGAACATAAATGGAGAACATCAGACTCAGTGGCCTGTCTTCTTCCCAGTAAGCTTTGGAAAACTGCAGTGTAGTTAAATCTTTCTGTAGGAGTAGAAGCTGGAAACAGAGTGGTAGGAAAACAGGAAATAGACACTTCCTTCAAGGGGAAGGATTTTATCCGTTAAATTAGTTAGATTCCAGAAACTCCTAAAATGTCACAGGGATTTCTGAAGCAGAATGAACTTGTTGCTTTGCACAGCTTTTGGTGAAGTCCAGGAATTTTGATGAGTGTTAAGGAGTTTTTATTTTATCTTTCCTTTAGAGAGAGTACTATTCAGGGGGAAGGGAACCTTGTGATGTGGCAAAACTGAAGTTAAACTCCACTGCAATAAAATTCTGCCCTTTATATAAAATAATAATAAAAAATAATAAAAAGCAACATCTATTATTCTTTTACTGTTACCAGAGGTATACATCCCAAATCTCATAAACTGCCATCCCATGTCATATTAATTAACACTTTTACTGTGATGCAAACAAGGATTTCAAAGTCTAATTAGCATCTGACAGCTGAACTATGTTTTCAGCATAAATACAGCTCCCGACATGTCAGCATTTACATGTGTTGGAGTGGCATGATGAAGCTGTTGTTAAACTGTGATATGTTTTCAGACTGGAGGGGTTTCAAACCTTCCTGAGCAATCCAGATAATCACATTTAAGATTAAAGTAGAAAAAAAGTAGAACTATATTCTAATCTAGTTTTTATTAAGATGATTTGACTAAATAAATAAATAAATACCCTTTGATGGCTCCATTTTGGTAAACCTTAAAAAAGAACTTCTATTATTACTCTTTATTATAGGGCTGATTTTTATTTCATCAAGGCCACATCTTGAATTGATTTAAATGGAAAATCAAAGGTTCATTTATTATTTGATACTCCATCTCATTTGTGTCCTTTTAGTTTGGAGAAATAGCTTGCTTTTATTGTATGAATAAAACGCCAGGGAAAAAATGTAATAATGAAAAAGAAGAATGATATTCTGTAAAGTCATCTTTGCAACATTATACATTGCATTGCATTATATTTGCTCGTAGCTTTGCATTGTCAGAAAACTATAAGGGTATGATACCTCAAGAGATTAAGCCCTATGAAATGATAGCAAATGTTATCAGAGCATAAGGTGTATTGGTAACCTTTAAAAATGCAATGGAGTCCCATGTTCTTAATTCTTCATTTGAGCAACCTGCAGCTCTTTAGCAATAAACAAATCAGTTGAGTTCTCACTTTATATATGAGTTGAAATTCAACAGAAAAAAAAAATATTTCAGAAAACCATATTAATGGAGGTTCATTTTCAATATTTCCATTTTGCTTTCCTTATCTACAGATATGGATTCTTCCACATAAATGGATAGTTATAGAGCTATCTCAGCCCCTAGTGCCCTTCTCTAGTTTTTGTTTCATTTTTTTTTTCATTTTTTTTTTTTTTTTTCACATGCCTTGAAATCCATATAGTAGTCTCTGTTGCCTGTTTCTTCCATCCTACCTTGATGTATTAATTTAAGCTGTAGAATTTGTAGGTTAAAAGTTTGGAACCATCTGTCCTTCAGTGCACTTTGACATGTTATATTTAATTTGTTTGTTCAGTATCAAAAGATTGCTGTCGCTTGATAGGAAGGGATTTGATTGGAATATTTTATGAAACCAAGCATCTTTGCATGATCTCACATTCTGAATAAAAAATGAAAAGTGAAGATAAAGTAATGGAGCTATTGTAATATGTAAACTGTTGAAGTTCAGAATCTGGAGACATTACCTGATTTTAGCACACTCTCTTTGTTTTTTGTTGTTGTGAACAACATCTAGAAGCCAGATCAAATGCCTTCTCTTTGTTGCTAAAGGTTTCTTGCTTGAATTAACTTATATACAGAAGCTGTCCTGAGGTAAAACTACAGTAAAAGGGCATATTAATTTCACCAAATGAAAGGTAGGTGAGGTCAGACATGCTGAGGATCATTACTGACTAGACCTTAATTCATGAGTATTTTTGGCTCACTTTTGTTTTTTGTTGTTGTGCATGTTAGGTTCCTTAGAACTGGAATGTCTCATGCACACTAACTGCACAGAAGTAAAAAAAAAAAAAAAAAAAAAATACAACTTAATTTCATAATTTATCCAAATTATCATCAGAAAGAGACTTTTGCTGAAGGCTTTGTTTGATGTCATTGGTCAATATGAGATTCCAATCAGATATTTTCTGAAATTTTAAACTTTCAGGGACTATAACATTAATGAATTCAGTAACGGTTAATTATATGCATTTTTCTTGGTTTCCTAAAAGGATCAAATGTTGCCAGATAGCAAGAAGCTTCTCAAATCTTCAAATTCTCTATTTCACACTCACAATAAGAATTCTCTGTAATCAAGTTCTTCTTTTATGTGAGTCAAAATAGAGAGTCATAAGGATTAAATCCAATCCATTATTTTATAGATTATCTATACAATTGAGTATCCTAAGTTGAGTACTAATAACTAACAGTTTTCTCAATTACTCAAAACATAGATATTAATTTGCATATGTAGATACTGATACACCAGGGTTCTTCATTTCTTCTGCTGTAACAGAAGTAATTAAAAAAATGCTGATTTGGCAATTTATTGGCATTAAAGACCATTTTCTATCTGTGAAACTGTAGACAATGGTGTATAAATACTAATGCGGTAAGTTATTTAGTATGTAAAATATAATTAAGTATAAAAATTTGAATATCATACTTATTTCTAATTTGGGAACAAAGCTCAAAGAACTGTGAAAGGTATTTGCTATAAAACATCCTTTTGCGGAACGCAAAGGCAGCTGGGGCTTCTTGTTGAATAGAGTGGGAAAAAAATCATCAAAGAAAGGAAGCATGAATTTTAATTTTATGGCTTGAAGAACCTACGATAAACTCCATTCCAAAAAGAAAGGGACAGAATTTTGAGATGTACTAATCTTAAATCACATGCAAAACCTGCTGAATATATTAATTTTTATTTTTATTTTTCCACAAGTATTGAGGCTTGGTATATATTGAAGTCTACCATTTAGAATGAAATAACAACCAAAAAGAACACAATCAGTACCTCTTCTTCCCATTTGCTAATGAACATTTTCCTATAGATAATAGAAATGCCTGTGCGGTAGTGATGCAAAACCTGGCTGTTTGAAAGATGCCAGATAAAAGTCTGAGTCTTCATTCAGAAAAGTCTATCACTTGCAATTCCAGCCTTACTTGTACTCATTGTCAGATAGTATCTGTCAAAATTTCATAAATGAGATAAATCTAAAGAGTTCAATCTCAGCTGAGTGATGTTCTCAAAGTTCTGGTTTTATCTACCTGCTTATAAAATAAAGATGATTAATAGATACTATCCACATCTTTATAATAGGTACACCATGACAGCTAAATAGGTTAATCTTCATCTTTGTTTTTATTTCATTAAGTTCATCTACTCCAGTTCTGATAACTGGGATGGTATCTATGCAATTCCATTTGGGGTTTTGCAATCTAGGAAAACTGCAGCTGTGCACGGTAGTAAAAACCTAAATTTAAAGTAGAAAAACTCTTTTTGTTGTGCATTTATGTAAAAATAGTCACACAGAATCAAGAGTATCACAGAGATCTTTCCAGATCTCATCTCATCTCAGTGATGTCAGATATACTAATTACTGAGAGCATTCCGTGAATGTTGAACCATGACAGAAATGTGTTCGCGACTCTTGAGTTAAAGCATAAACTCTAGAAGCATACTATATGCTTGAAAAGATTGATTTTTACTGGAAGACATACACCACTTCCACTGCCTCTCATGATTCCAGCCTTTCATCTAGCCTAAAAACCTGAAATGGAGGCTTACTGTTATGCTCTAGATCAAGTGAAGGATGGTTTGGCATGCTAGCATATATGTTAAGATGCCTGGCTTGTATGTTTCCAGCACTTGTAGGTAAGCAGTGTTTTGTTGTTTCTCCAAAAGGCACAACCATTTATTCATACCATTCAGAACAGGCAACACAATTGCAGCTGTTCCTAAAGAAAGATTAAAAAAAAAAAATAAAAAATCTATGTTGGATCTACATGTACAATGGCTACCTCAAGTTTCTCTGCATTTGGCAGAATGCAAGGAATGCATGATTGGAATGACGTACTGAAATGATACACTAGCATAAATTAACACAGCTGAACAGTTATTTTAATTCAAAGTGAGTAGCAGTGTAGTGACATTACACAGTGATTACAAAACCGGGAACATCTCTTAGCCTGGCCTTGTATTCTGCCAACCCAGGAAAATGTGTCTCAGCCACTCAAGTGAGAAATCCCTAGATCAGTTTTTATTTCAGCTGCAAATAAAAGAATAGTCAGCTGTACACAATGAGCAAGTGACTCACATTCAGATTAGGCACAAACACATATGAGTTGTTCAAGGGAATTGGTCTCTCTCAGTGGACAGTATAGCTGAGGCCTTGTCCTTATGTTACATGCAGGAATGTGACTGATTTAATACACCTGGTAAATTCTTTATCACCAGATGTTCTTCAATACAGGAGCTATACTTATTATCTGATTGCATCACTTACAAGTATACTTTCTAGAGATATGAGATGCAAAATGCGTATCTGTGACCAAGTCAACAGTCCTTGTCTAACTTCCTGTGATGTTTTGAGGCTTGGTTAGTTTTCATGTGACATCTTAAATATGAAGCATGATAGTTACTTTAATATTTGTAATTAATATGCAAAATGTATTTTATTTCCTATCTTTATTTGCAGAGAAGTTATCTGCCAAGTTTCAAAATGCTAATGTACATATAAGTTAAATAAATATATGTAACTTTGCATGAAGTCAACAAAACAAAACATTGCTTGAATATAACAATGTGATTTAGCTACATCCAGAGTGGAGTAATGTACTGGGTCATGATATCTATAGCCTAGAAAATATACGTGGGAATTTAGTGGTGGCTGGAAAATAGTAAGTGAAACAATTGTGTTCTGTTTTTAACTAAGGTTAAAAATAACAATAGAGTTTTCATGGTCTTAATAAAATCAGAAAGCAGCTGCTAGTTTTACTGTCAATCTGGGTCATTTAACCAAGATTTGATCGCACAGAGGAATTGACTGTATTTTCAAAACTTCAAAAACTAGTGTACAAATCAGTTTTATTTTGGATTGCATTTTGTTTAGCTGTCTGAATTTTATGAAAGCATTTTGCCTTAACAATTGTGGAAGCATCCTTAATTAAGGATGTAAGTGTATGCTTATGTCATATGGCAGTGAAGAAAGAAAGGAGAGGGAGGAAGATTGTTTGGCACTATAAATCGATATGCAAAAAGATGCTGACACTATTTGTATATTCTGTTGTAAATTCTCTCTCTGCTTTCCTGTTTCCATTAGCCATTGCTATTGCTTAGAGAATGAATGGAGCTCAATTAACAACATAAAGAAGATTTAAAATGCTTGTCTGTCACTGTTGTTCCAAAAAGCAGGAATCAGAACGCCCCCCTCCCCCCCCCCCCCGCAGATTTTCTTCACTACTGTTGTGCTTCAGTTAAAAATCTTGCTAAGGCTGTTTTTAAATGTTTGTTTCCTAGCTTTTCAGAAGAATTTACTTAAGAACATTGTGCCTCAGCACAATCTACATTTAAAAATTACTTTATATGTGAGGACATAAAATACTATGTTTGCTTGTATTTCCACAGTAACAGATTGCAATAATCACCTTGGCTTACCCTGTACTCCTCCTTCAGGCAAAGTTCCCAGGGAAGTATGACTTCAGTGGAAGTTATGAGTAAGGAGTTCTGAACAGGATCCATTATGATTAGACATGTATTTTGAAAAAGCTTTCAATGATAAACTGCATAGTTGCAGTATTGCTACTTTATTTTACATTTAAGTAAGACCAATGAGATTTGGAGTCTTCTGAAAGACGAAAACTGTTAATAAGAAGGATGTTCTCAGAGTTTTCCTGAAGGCACTTGTCTAATTCTGTCATGCTCTAAAAAGTGTAAAATACATTGTGTGAAAACTTCTACAAGGAGAAGCTTTACATCCTACAGTGTAATGTAGGATGTAGTCTTCTCAATTCATTGGAAATATAGTGGACTAAAGATTAAAAAGCTAGCAACATTACAAACAAAAGATTAAATGGGGTCATCATGCACACAGACAGTGAGTAATTCAGGGATTTGCTGTGTCATCTGTAGAGCTCAAATATTTCAAAAACTGTAGAATCATGGTATCCTGAGTTGTGATAGCAGCACAGTTTATGAATGACCAATAGACAAATATAGCCATTATGTTAGTTAACTGGCTCCGAGTAAGCGAGGTCAGTGCTTATGTCTTGTAGGGAGTTAAGCTGGTAGAAGGAAGCATGGAATATGTAGTCAGGTGCACAGCTCAGCAGTCTAACCTTATCTGTACATCTTTCATTGGAGTGCAGGGTCAGGTTTATAAACCTAAATCAGACACTTGATACTTTCATTTTACTTTGTTTGTATGATAATTGGTTTTCTCTGTGGAGCATGAGATGGAGGACATTAAATAGCAGTTGGGAGTGAGACAGCACTAGGCAGTCACTGGGTAAGTAGTTAGGAGTGACAATGATTCTCTCTGGGGAATCATGTACAGGGTGTCACCTGCTGGCTGCAGCACAAAGGAGCACCACAAGGAAACTGATAGGAAATAAAAAGCATACAATTAGGAAACACAAAAGCGAAAATTACTTTGAAACTCAGTAGGGGTGCACAGCAATCCACTGCTCAGAAGCAGATGAAAACTACCTAGGTCAGAATTGAGTCGTCCAAGTTCCACATGGCACTACAGATAATGAGTCCATTGCCAGTGAATCAGTCAGTGCAAAAATGACTACTTAAAGTGTTGGAACTGTCAAGGACAGTTTGACTCATCTGATGACAGCGTTGAACTCATGTCACTTATAGGCAATCAGCAAATTAAGTTTGAAATCTCAAAAAGATTATCTCAATTTAAGAGACGACGTGTGAATCAATAAGCTTTTGGATCTCTTAGTAAAAGAAGGATATACGTTGATTCAAGTTTACAAGCTATAGACAACGGCCTGTTAAAGTTATTATAGTCGGACATCAGGCTTGTTGGAAATCAATATCTTCAAATGTGAAATATTTACATTTCTTTCTTCACAGGCCTATTCAAAATAATCTAATCATTTTCCCCACTCCAGGCATTGAGTTACTGCTGTTTAAAATGCATTATACATTCTACATTCAGGATCTTAGAATCAGGTAATACTATTAAAACAGTCAAAGAAGAAATGAATGCCAGGTCTTGATTAAAATTACTGTCATGTACACCCTAGGAAAGAACTTAAATATTTTGTGAAATGAACTTGATTTACTGTAAGTTGTCTTTACTTAGCTTTCAGGTAGATTTAAAGCACATCAGTACAGTGATGCTAGCTTATTGCAGATGTACTTAGCCACACTTCCAACAATCTTGATGGACTATTTTCATTCTTTTAGTTCTTTCTCAGAGTAGTTTTAAAGAAACACTAATTAAAGCTTTTCTGTTGAATAATACATGTGCTTCACCCTCAAAAGTTTAGCTTAGGGGACTCACATTGACAAAAATACATTATATTCCCTTCACTTAATTTCATTAGTGGGACTTGTCTTTTACTTTGTGGGAACATGCAGATTTTCCTCCAGAGCATGTTAGAGCACAGAACGATTAGCAGAGCATTAGAAGTAACCACAGCCCAGGAATAATGTCAGTGAGCCCTATGGCAGTACGCGAGTTCCAGGGCAATTTGTAGATGTTCTGTTCAATGATGTATAAAATAGGGATGCACTGTATTGTACTTGAGGCACTTTCTCTAGAATTCCAGCCAAGTCTGATACACTAAATAATTCAGACTTGTACTTTCCCATGTACCAAGCATTAAACTTCATATGCTTTAGTGACAACTGAAGAACTTCAACCTAAAAAGGGTTGATTTTTTAGTATGCAAACCTAGAAAAGATGGTTTGATTCATATGTTTTTGCTACTGAAAATCAAAAGAAGTTCTTCTAAAATCAAGAGAGTTTTACTGGTGTGAAATTAGGTTAAGGAAGAAGAGAATCGTGCTCTCATGAAACACTAAAAGGCAAGGGGTGACAGTAGAATAGCATTGGTATTCTACTGTGAAACTAAGCTTCCTGCAATAATGAGTGCGTAGCAGAGGCCAAACAGAAAGCAATACATTTGGGTTCAACATCACATTCACCTTTTGTGGTCTTGAGAGCACACGGGAACAAAAGGAAATACAGGCAGTGATTTCAAATATTTCTTGTTATCCTTTTATTTCTTTACTGCTTTCTATTCCTTTCTGTCAGTTATCAGTGATCATCATTTTAAAACCATTTGTAGTTCTGGGAACAGCTCGTACGCCTTTGTTGAAGCATTTACGATTGTCAGTAAAACTTTTCAGGCTATCATTTTATTTAATGTAAGCCAGTCTTATTCTCTTTCAGGCTAGTAGAAGCATTTTCTTTTTACATCAGCCAGTCAAGTTGCGTGGCTGTGCCGTGTGTTTTGAATTAAATAAAAAGTTTTGAATTAATGGTCTGAATTGCATCGCAATTGCATTGCTCTTGGTGTTACATATCTGCTCACTATCTGTAGACAATTTGCCAACATTGATATGAGTTTATAGTTACACACAATTACTAATTGTTACGCACTATTATTAATACTTTTTTTTTTTTTTTTTTTTTTTTGGATATAACAAATATAGGAAAGTGAAGAAACTCAAAAAAGCTTTCCAGGACTATCCATTTTAACATTTGTTCTGTCTAGTGCAATTCACAAAATTCATATTACACAGTTATGAACTAGCAGTAATACAGATTTTAAGATTATTTTCTATAATAAATAAATCCCGATGAATAAATTTCCAATTAAAAATGGTAATACAAATAAAATACAAGGCAAAACTGACTGGCATTCTGCCACTTACTGAGTTACTTCACAGTTAATATCAGCAATTATAGTTGCTATTTTACAGATTTGAAATTACAGTTTCAGAACCTTTGCAGTAATGCTATGACTTTCCCCACTAGGTCACCCACTCCTTCTCTTCTTGGTTATGTGATCATTTCTTTATTGTGTTATCCAGCCAAAAATAATCTCTTCTTTTATCCTCCACTACTCTTCCGGTGCCTTTTTTTCACTTCCTTTTCTGTCTCCCTCTAGATAATATAGCTGAGTATGATGAATTTTAAAGGCCATCACAGTTCTACACCCATACTCTATATCAGATATCTCCTGTAAACATCTAACTGAAATGTAACAGTCAGAATTAGGCATCTATTTTTTTTTTTTTTCTAGCCGTGACTGCTGCTATATGTTGCTGGGTTGCATCCAAATTAGTCAATTTTGAGGATGGAATGCCAGATTAAACCTAAACAGTGGAGTACTAATCCAGATACAAGCTATTGCTTTATCAGTTCTTCATATCCTAATGTGAAATAAGATTGCAGCAGAAGTAGTGTTTTTTGTTTCAGACTTGCATACATAATTTAAAGACAAGGCTACCCATGCAGTCTGGTTTATTATATATACATAGCAAGTATGTGACCCTACACAACAGCTAGGCAGTGTTACAGAACACGTTCCTGCTTTTTCTTGCCATCATTCAAAAGACATTTTCTCCAGCAGGGTAGTTTCATTTTTACCAACACTCTTTAGGATACAGCTTTCTGATAGCATAACTAATGGCTTCATTAACACAATTAAGCCATCCACGCAACCTTATTTTTGTCATTGTTTTTGTTATGCCCTGAAGCAAGTCCTTTCAAGGTTGCATTCTGTATTTATCCACAATTGGTCATCTCCATTTATATTTTTGTGGCTTCTGGTTTTATCTTGTGATTGTTCATTCACAGGGAATTATTCAAATTTACCACACAGCAGATGTGGCATTTTAAAGGCACACTAATATAAATAGTGAGTACAATTTTGATATAATTTGATTCTTCTTGTACGTGTCAACTTGGACGCACAAGAGTCCGGAGATAACAGAACTTTCCTCTCTCTTATACTGTTCATGCCATTTTTTCATCAAATTCTTCAAGCTGGGAAAAAATTAATTAGTAGCTGACTACATACAAATATGAGGAACATTTTGTATTGTCTTATGAGTTCTTAAAATGAGAAGTTGATAATAAAACATTAGCAGATGTCCTGAAGCAATGCTAACCTCCCACTTAACTTTACTTCTGTGTTGAACAGTGAAGCTTTTCAGTTTGTTAGTGAACCACAGATCTCTGTTTTTTGTTTTGTGTTCTCACATTAGGCGATGCATCTGCACACTGTAGCTCAGACTTCAAGTGTTTGAAGTGTACTGCCACGTGCAGTAGTGTAATCAACTACGCATGCAGAGCCAACTTACTTTTGGGGCTTGACCTCACATTGGGATTTCCATTTCTCCTCTCACTGTGAATGTGGGGAAATACATTGAGTTTTTATCAGTTCATTTTATTCTCAGAAGTTTTTCTTGTGATGCACAACAGCATATCTCCTGAGACACTTGCTGCCTTTTCAGTCAGGATATATATATATTTTTAAAACTAGTGTCTTGTTTAACATTGACTGAAACTATAGAATAATATTCTTCCTTTTCAAAGGCAGAGGCACAAGAAAAAGTCTGTTGCACAGATACTGTCCAAATTTCAATGACAGCACTGTAAGCATGTAGAAGATACTACAGCTGTTCAAGAAAAATAAATATAAAAATATATTATTTGCATATTTATAGTATGAATTTTGTCTTATAAAAATTGTTCATCTTTTTAAAGTTACTGTCTTATTTTTAGCCATAAAAACAGAACTAGCCTCTGTGCATATACACATTAGTATAAATTAATGATTATGGATTGTACAGGCAAACTTTATAAATCCGAGTGCGTTGCCTGTATTTGAGTAACATCAACTTTCAGTATTCTTGAAATTTGTCTTCTGAAAAGAGTGTCTTTCCACATAGCCTATGGAAGTGAGTTTGAATGTGTATGTTAGTGCATTAAGTACATACCAGTTTAAACAGTTAGACATTTACTAATGTACCAGTAAACTGTGCTGTGGGTAAGTTTAACAACCTTTTTCTTTTTTAACTGCAGAAAAACTCAGATATGTCTCTATGGAAATGTTGCCCAAGTTCATAAAGAAAACAAAATTGCATCCGTCCATTCTGTGCTTAGGATGTAGGAAAATAACATAGCACAACAGGTTTTTCAAGCTTATAAAAATCAAATTTAATTTTAGCCCTCCCTTTTACCATGCTTAAACATATACAACCATAACTGTGCTTGATTGTGTTCAAATTCTTCCACTCTGATCTATTGCTATTTAGAAACATTTTGTACACTTCATGTAGATATAAATAAGCAGAGGTAATGCTGAAAGCAGTGGACAATCAGGCCAAATATTATTGTCCTGAAAGAAGCAGCAGTTATGTGAAGTGAATAAATATACATCTAGTATATGAAATCTACATTAAAAAATAATATTAATCTTGATTAATATCTGTCCTTTTGTAAATTCTAGATACCCCATTCCCAATCATAATATGCAGATTAATCTTCCCAGATTTGCAGATTACTTACAATAGCTTGTAATATAATATATTACATTATATTTCCCCATAAATATAATGTAATATAGAAGCAGTAAATTACTAGATACCCTCATTTTAGGAAAAAAAATACTGTATTTCATTAGTCTTTTTTATCTTATTTCTTTCCATGACAGAAGCTACGCTATGGGATGTACGTAGTTTCAAAATAATCTTTTTGCCTTCTTCCCCTTGAAACCTACACTACTAGACTGAAAAATGTAAATGGCAGATGAAATGGAAGACAATAATGTATCCAACTAGTCCATTATTGATGGCATAACAGAATTTCTGTTACTCTTTGATCTTCTGGTTGTTATAGGCTAGTCAGAAGACTAAAAATGAGCCTTCTTACCTGGAGAAACATCTAAAACATTTTCAAAAACATCTAAAACATCTAAAACATCTAAAACATCTAAAATCATTTTCCCATTCAATCTGTATGATTGGACTTTCCCCCTCCCTCTACCTGAAAATCTACGTGTTTAAAACTAGAAAATATCTTTAATCACTATCATAATTAAAGCAAACCTGACTAAAATTTATTTGTTTCCTTTCCATAAAAGAGATTGTTAGACATAAAATGTACTGTGCCATTATAAGTAAGTCACCTAAAAGGGCTATTTTTATTGATTCCTTATCTTCCTTTTCATCTTCCCCCAAATCCATTCTCCTGGTGAATGGTGAACTAAAAACAAAACCAAACCAAACCAAAACAAACAAACAAAAACCCACAGATGGCTCAAGATTAAAATGCTGAAGTTTTCTTGCTTCATTTCTTGATTTTAAAAAAAGAACAGTAGATTATAATCAACATTGTTTCACTGCTTAACTTCCTAAATACTAGGGACTGGATTATGAGCTTGTCTCTGGACAATCAGGAAAGGCCAAGAATTGCCTATTTTGAAAATCCTTTCTAACCAGTGGGTAGGAATCTGTATCTAGCAAAGCTGATAGCTTTTAATTCCTGATTAGTGCCATTTGAAAAGCTGTAGAAATTAACTGTCCGGACAGTAATCAGAAAGCAGAGACAGACAGAGGCTGGGAATGCATAGCGGATAAACTTCCTGATTATTAGCCTGACAGTAGAAACCTCATTGCAGTACCCAAAGTAAACAAGGATTTTAACTTAAAAATGGAGTAATATGTACTTAGGACTAACAAATAGATGAAACAACTTATATATAATGATAGGAAGTCCTTTTTGTGCTACTTAGTTTAACTACGTATAGTGGAATGAATTGCCGTAGCACTGGCATTGTTGGTTCTTCCAGTGCTCCTTGGACACTTTCCTGAAGCATACGTTCAGTTGCTTGGCTTGGTTACACTTGTGTCTCAGTTTAACCCCTAAATGCTTCAAGATTTGAATGGCCTCTGCTTGCTTGCACTGTGCACCCACAAAGGAGAATGGAAGAATGGAAACCTAAGGGTGTCCATAGAACAAGAGCTCTTTTTGCTCCTGTTCTTGAAGGATTAAGAGTTATGCCCATAAAGCACAGGAGATAACAAACAGATTATTTTTCCCTCAACATTTTTTGAGCTTGGGTGTGCTTCCAAGTACCAATGAGATTTTTGCCACACCAAATTTCCTATCTATGTACATTACAGAACCAACCCTTTTATGCAGCAGCCTTGAGAAGAGAAAGCATAACTTTTAAGATGCAAAGCGTATCTTTTTGTCACTAAGAACACTTTATTTATATCTTGGATTCCTTGTTAAACTTAATTCTTCCCACATTTTTCCTTTCCTAAAAAAAGTTAAATGTTACACTTTAGAATATGGTGTTCAGAGCCTTACTTTCAATTTGAAAGAATTCTAGCAATTTCCTTCAAATAAATTGACTTAAGGCTTCTCTTCCTTTTCATTAGCACAACTATTCAGGTTTTAATAGCAAAAGCAGTTTAATGAATTTTTAAAGTTATCAGCTGTTAATGTTAGGTTCTGGGCTATAACAGTAATGCCTGGAAAAATTAATTCATGACATTCTTAAAGATGTTCCAAATTATGTTTTTTTAGTCTCTGAACTGGAAAAAAACATTTGGCAAGATATCTAAGAATGCATAATGTTCTAAAAAGAAGCTTCATTTCACATCTGCTATGTGTGGCGTTGGTGTTTTTTTTTTTTTTTTTTTTTTTAAATTTAATTTATTATTTTATTTTATTGTCTAATTGCACTGGCTTCCTATGTGTAGGAATGAAGGAACTAGTTAGGATGCTCAGAGATTTTATAAGATTAGTTTGCAATGTGTCACACAATTCACGATTGTCTGAAATAAATATAATCCAGCACTGCCAGTTAATCTGAAATGCAATGATTCACCATTGCTCCTTTAGGATATAGGAATACTTTAACTGACTTAGACTGTTGTTGTTATATTGTAATGTCCTCTGAATCCATCACACAGAAACCCACTGGATATCAAAATACAGATACACAGTAAGAGAATCAAATTGCACCTACAAATTATTAAGAAACTTAAATATCATTAATCCACCTATCATCTTGTGGAACTTGAGATGTTTTGTTGATTTTCACCTGAACTTCACCCGTTATTTAATTTCTTGATCTAGTTTTGGCATGGTTCTGTTTTACTACCCCTTTTTAACTCATAGTGACCCAGTTGCCCAGTGCTAGTCACAACTTTATCTTCTTAAGATGTGTCATGTGGAATTGTCATGTGTGACCTTTCTTTTTTTGAATAATCTTAAGCATTAACAGAAAATAATGCAGAATGAGTGCTCTGAAATTGTTTGCTGGAAGTGTCTTCAACACTGCAACTCCGTAGTGAGACAAACTCTTTGTTGTGGCACTGTGGATATGTTTAGCTTTCACTAATGTGACATTTCTTCCTCTCCTTAAAAGTTGTGTCATTTTTTTAACTAAATATAGTACAATGTAGATCTTTCCTGTAATGGTAATATAACTCGCATACTCTTAGCATCAATAGTCTGTCATATGATTATTAATACATCTTCAACATAATGTAGGTAGAAGTAGCTGGATTTTTTTTGTGCATTACTTGACCAGATATGTTACTTCTTCAGAAAGAGTAAATTCCCTTGGGATTCCAAGCACAACAAATAACTACTATAGTATCAATCAGTCTAATTTTTTTCCTCTTCAGGCTGGCAAATAGGTGGTATATAATGCATGGAGGGGGGAAATATTGAATGTAAGACATATCTGTCTTAATAAGAGTGAGAGTAAAAGAGAAAAGCAAATGAATGAAACATGATCTAGAATATAACAAGCTGAATCAATGGTAGAGTTAGCAGAGTAGGAGATGGATGAAGTTGTAGTTTTCTTGAGTTGGCAGGTATGTTAAAGCACAGAAACAACAGCCAGGTTAGATGTTACAGTTGCAGGCAGAACAAAAAGACTTAGTTACAAGAATCATGTGAGCACTACTCTTGGAGAATTAATTTAAACAAAGGATTGTTTCCATTCATTTAAAGAGTTGTTGCCAATTTGAAAAACAACGAGAAGTAAAAATTGATGGTAAATATCTAAGAAACTGCAGGAAGCATCAATTAATTAGTTGAAGTTTAAAAGAAGTGTAATGATCAGAAAAACTAACACATGGAATAATGAAATTAAATTGAAATTAATATGTGTGAGCTGGAAGTTTTTTTATTCATGGTATCTCCATGGAACCAAAGACTTGTGTATTATACTCTGTAAAACAAATGAAATTCTGTACCTTGCTTTGCAGAAGTCCTCTAATGAAACAGTGGGAATCTGGTCAGAGTTTGGCACCTTGGTCCATGAGACCAGATATCCCAGTCATGCAGTCTTGTCTAATTTTTGTCATGTACAATTAGAAACTTCTAAAAATGGAGCAAAGGAGAAATAGCCAACATTTTGTGATCTCATGCTATTATTCAGGACTTGTGTTCTTAAGAAGACTTAAGAAGACTTAGAGAATAATGACTTGCATGGTACCTTTCACTAATATAACCATGATTTTTGCTAATGTACTAATGATTATATGAACATTAACCAGTAACTGAATTTCAACAAATTAATTAATGAAGAAATACTTTTAAGAACTGGAGAGCTCATTTTGATACAATTGAAGCATTTTCTAAGGCTCCAGTTGGAAACAACCCATGACAGTATCAAAGCACTTCTCAGGTATTTTAGCTGTTGTCATGTTAAGAAGTTGGTCATTCTTGGTAGCTTTAATACGAAGGGGACTGTTGTGTTTCATTAAATGGTCCATCCATCTGCAGGCTAAGAGATAAGAGGATCACAGAAATAACTCTAAAATCTATCAAACACTATGGGTTTTACTTTTTTTTTTTTTCTTTGAATGGGGAGAGGTATATTTCTGGTTTAGGATTTTTCACGTTAGGATGAGAGGATTTTCTCATTGTTATCAAGTAAATTAAATAATTGGTAGGACTTGATCACTTGAAGTATAATATTCCTGTGTAGTTTAGGACATGAATGTGTCCACGGTGATTGTAATTTGTTCACTGGATCAGTGCGCAAGTGCTAATGTTAATATGGTCATAGAGGGATTTGTTAAATGTGTAAAGTGAATTCATTATAAACTAAATGTGAAATCATTTACTTTTGATTAATGTAGTTCTGCTTGAGATCTGGAAAACAGGCTGCTTATGGAATTTTTACTAATCTTATTTTGCATCTTTATTTCAAGGACTTGTAATAGGAAAACAGCAAAATAAAACAACCCTTTTTTAGAAATGATATGTATAGGAAAACATAGTCTTGTTTTTAATATGAATTTCGACAGACAACATTTGACACAGTTACTCTATGGAAGTCCAGTTTTAAAAAGTAATTGAAGTATCTTTACCTTCTATTTGGGGTAATGTTAAGACAAGAGTAAACTTCATTTACTGTACTGTCTGTAGGTTTTGGGTGCAAATGCAGTAGTTTATTTCTTCAGACAGCTCATCTCACCTGTTTTACATGCAAAACTCTCTCATTTCATTGAATTAAGTTCAATTATGGACATGTCTGGCTTTGCAAATACTTCAGGAAAGCCATAAAGGTTATCTGAGAAGAAGTGGACTTGTGGATACTTCCACTGTTTGTTGCTTGGCTTTTTAAAGAAAATGAATATATACTTTTCTTATGAATTTTTCTTCTCTTCATTTTCTCCATTTTTTTTTTCATTTTAAAAAATATTTTTATCTGTGTATCAATGCTGGATATGATGAAGCACTAGACTAGATAGAGGCAAATTTTGTCTTATTTGGTGCCATCACTTTGGATTATGTTATTATGAAATTTTAAGCTCCTTACTTTTAAAATAAAGATCAAAGCCATTGGCTTTAAACATCACATTTTTTTTGAAAGCCAGATAAATCACAGAAGTTAAAGTCGCTCAGAACAACTTAATGCAAGTCTACTCACAGTAGGATTGAAAACTATGAATTAAGCTCGTAATTAAAAAAAAAAAAAAAAAAAAAGTACTGCAAAGGTTAAATATTGGGTTCTTTAATAGATTATAATGTATTTGAAAGGAGCATATTTTTATGGCCCATGTTCATTGTTGTTATTAAATACAGATGATCTCCAAAACTCTGGTTTGGTGAGATCTCATGTCCGCTCACTGTAAGAAAATAGATTTCTACTTCTGTCCTTGAAGTTGTTTTCTGCCAATTTGGAGCATTAAGTCATTGTTGTCCAATACTTATGATATCTAGATGAAACTGTGACTATGTAATGCTTTACAAGATTGCATATCAATTTCCCTAATGAGATATG
Organism: Oxyura jamaicensis; assembly: GCF_011077185.1. Classification (NCBI taxonomy): domain Eukaryota; kingdom Metazoa; phylum Chordata; class Aves; order Anseriformes; family Anatidae; genus Oxyura; species Oxyura jamaicensis. The sequence continues at coordinate 4,674,141 of NC_048896.1, forward strand.
GTTTAGAGAAAGGTCTTTTTCTGCTAGGTACTATTTTCTATGCTTGATTTCACCATGTTTGATTCACTTTAGTGAATAACTGTTAATGTTACATATCTGCTTTAGAAAGCTTTTAAAAGTAGCTCTAATAGTATGCTGCTGGTTCATCATCTATCTTAACTCAGTATTTTACTAATCAGCTTTAATATAAGTGAGCACTAAGCTTTGATTGATGTTTTCTAGTATTGTCTATTACTTTGTCTTTTTTATATTTATTTTTCTATTTTCCTTATTTGAAAAAAAGGATGGCTTAGAGCATCATTCATGGTAAGAGCATCATTCATAAAATTCTTTAAGAGATTGTATGTCATGCTGCAACCATCCTGATTGCTCATGCATTTTGCCTGTGCAGTTTGGAATTCGGCACTGATCCTTCTGGTGGGTCTTTATGCTTCTTTCAGTGTTACAGTCATTGAGTTCTGTATTACTAATACAGCAAGTGCCTCAAGCATCTGTGCAATCTCCTTGGCAGTGAAATTGTATGTAGTGATTTCAAAAAAAAAAAAAACAAAAAACAAACATATATGTATATATATATTAATTGTTGGTCTAGTGTTCGTTTGCTTTGTAAACCTGACAGTATATTATATCCAGAACTAAACATGAAAATGACCTTAACTTACTTCTCTGTGGATTTTGCATAGGAAGACAAAAATAGGAGAGAAGTGTCTCTGTGGAAATAGGTTCCAAGTGCCCGTCTCTGAGTTAACATACTGAATAGTGTGTGTGTGTACGTGTGCACGTGTGTGTGTATGTGCACGTCTCTATTCAGAAGTTCTTAAGCTTATTTATATAAGGAATTCTGGAAATGTTAGCGGTAGTGTTTTGGACTAGACTGTCTAACTCTTCTGATCATAATTAGATAGTTCTGTTCTCTGAAGTCCACAAGAAATTTCTCCTTGTTCAGAAAATTATGGCTCATGTAGCATACAAGTATGGTGCATACAGCAGTTTACAGTCAGGTACTGGATCTCTTATGTCTCAGAGGAGAGAGAATGTTAAGTGATCTTTCTCTACTTGTTGACTATGGATTAATTTTATTTATGTTAAGGCTATTACTCATTATAGAAAGTGGCAACAAATGAGTAAAGTAGGTCTGGTTTTAATGTCTAGTATATGATGTACTGAATCTATTGAAAACTAATTCTTCGCTAAGTTTCTTAAAGCTTTTCATGATGTCTGGATATTATTGAAAAGAAAGTGCAAGTTTGTCTTCCTTTTCTAAAACCCGCTTATTTTACTGCACAAAATATCATGGAAAGTTTATTTTTAAGCCCTTGCTCTAAACACAGATGTAGTTTAGGAAAAAAAAAAAAAAAAAAAAAAAAGGAAAAACTAGTATCGGTGTGCCTAACCAAGGAATTGCTGGTGATTGGCTGGAATAAAATCACTTGTCCCTTCATCCTTCACGCTGGAGTTTGCTTCTTGCTCACTGCTTAAGACCTGGGTACCCAGGCCCTGTGTAAATTGCACTCAAGAAGAGCTTCACCTTTTCTGGTGTGTCCATTACTGCAGTCTCTTCCAGGGTCGTAGGAATACGTATCTAGACTTATTCTGATAAAATCATGTTGCCACAAGCTCATCTTTTCATTTTTGTTGTCTGCTCGGTATGTAAAAGGTTGCGCTATATTTTATTTTGACTGTATGTTACGGGAATTCATGTGGCAAATTTTCAGTAGTCCAACTTTACAAGTCGGACTCTCAATTTTTTTGCACTCAAAGACATTTTAAAATGGCTGCAGTAAAAAAAAAAAAAAATCTAATTTCAGGGTCAGTGTTTAGAAGTTATATAAAATTCAGTTAAGACATTAAAGCTAGTGTAGCAACAGCAGTGAGCCTAAAGTACCAGCATTTTAATGCACTGAATACTATACCCATCTTTTGCAAAGATTTGTATTGCTCTTATTATTAAAGCTATTAAAATGCTATTTGTTAGATAAGTAGTTTTCACTTTCATTTTTCACCTTAAAAGTAAACTATATATCACAGTTCTGACATAAGTCTGTAGTGAGCTTGTTGTATATATATGCAGTGTACTGATCTGTGTACTGATAATCAGCTTCAAGTTATACAGCATCAAAGAGAATTAATCTTTGGCAGGTTGGTTGAAAAAAAAAAAAACAAAAAAAAACAAACACAACAAACCCTAGCCAGATGGTAAAGGAAAGTAATATATGATGTTTTATTTTACAAGCTGTGATTAATTTCAATTTCACTTTATAATCCTTAAGGACTAAAGCTTTTAAAGTCCTGAACTTGATTTGAATAAGTGTGGTGACACTTAAAATCCTAAACTGAAATATAGCATCAAGTGAGTCACTCTGCCATGTACATAAATTTAGAATTAATTTGGAAGACTGTAATTGGCATAGAGGACGTACATTAATACGTATGTAAAAAGAGATTTATAGTTAAGTGGAAATCAGACTATTGTCTTTAAGATTTCAGTTTGGATTTATATCTTGAGGATACAAGTCAAAGCAAGTATTAGTTAAGAACTTTGAGAAGCTAGTTCCATTTCTCCTGCAACTTATAATTCTAGTAAATATTAGCTAGCTCCCAGGTTCTTTCTCCACTTTCTTTGATCTTCCATACTGAAAAAGAAAAAAAAAAAAAGACTGGGAGACTTGGGATACTGCAACACTGCATATTTATCACTTTGGAACTTTTGCCTAGACTAGATCACTTGATTATTAACTATGTATACTTTTTTTTTTTTTTTTTTTTTTTCTGTGTAGCTTTCCTAAGAAACATGACTCTTCAGAAATTACATTCATACTTCTTCTGCAAGTCGGAAAGTAATATGGTTTTTAGTTCTCCTTTAAAACTGAGGGATGCTGCTCTAGTGGATTCCTAGATATAACAGTGACCTGTTCAGCTTTTTCACCAGTGGTTATGGCTTAACCTCCTTTTGGCAATATTTGTTTCTCTTTATAAATGAAAAAGAAAGCACATAAGTTAAGATTGGTAAAGTATGGTAATAAATACAGGAAATTATGTGTGAAATCTGCCATGTGGCCAAACAACAGAGTGTATGAAGAAAATAATGCAAGCTTATATATCTGCTAAAAAAAATAAAAAAATAAAAAAAATAAATTCAACAGACAACAGAACTGCACTCTAAGTTAAATAAGTCCGTTTTTTTTTTTTTTTTTTCTCTGAGACACTCTGGCATTAAGCTGAGTTACCATAACTTTTAAGGCACTATTTTATCAGTGTATATCCATGGCTGGGGTGAATGCTGGAGTTTTTTATTATAATTTTAAAATTATTTCCATAGTTCATTTATTTCTCTTGCAAAGTGTCATTTATACTATGCTAGCTTGTTCTTAACACTTCTTAGTCAATTTTTTAACTTCCATGAAGTTCCCACTATTAAGCAGAAGAAAATTAAATTTCCTTGGATCACAAAACTCAAGAACTTTGATAAATTGTTTCCTTCATTGCACTTTCCTGTTAGTCTTATTTTTCCTTTTGTGTAGAAAACATAAATAGCTCACTTTGAGCATTACTTGCTAAGGTTTTTATTTTGACCTTGAAGATTTCATTTCATTTCTGAGCTATCAGATATTTCTGATCATGTGCAATCCCTTTGGAATGAATACTGGAAGCAAGCAGACAATTTCAGAGAAATCTTACTTTTACAGGAAAAGAAAAGCATATTTGCATTGGCCACAATTAGGGTGAAACTTCAAAGTTTACTTTATAACCTTCATTTTGAAACCTGAAATCAAAAAACTTTCCTTTTTGTTTCATAAAGATAAAAACCTTCCAAAGGAATTGCACCATTTTGCTTAAACCTAAATGGAAAATTGGTTTCCTGAACTCTTAGAATTTAATGATCTGAGACAAAAGTTAATCCTATATTTTGTTTAGAAATAAGAAAAGAATTCACACAGCCAAAATTGAAAATATAATATTATCATAACTTCCAACACTGGAGTTGTAAGCCTGTTAAATTACATCTGCTTAAAGTACAGCTGAATTTGCTTCCAAATATAAGGCTATAATGACGATCTTCCTTAGATATAGAATCTCAAAAAATAATTGTAACATCAAATAACACCCTCTTCATTACACTTTTCTACACAAAAATTAAATTTAAATTTTGTTGTTGTTGTGTAATCTGTGTAAGATTGTGTAAGATGTGTAATCTTATGAAAGAGGAAATGATCTCAATAATAGCAAGTTCCAAAATGGTAGTTTACTTCCATTTATTGGTTATGTGACATAACTAAAAAAGTTACTAGGTATGCAGCCCATACTTACAAGAAGATATATGGCCCATGAATGAACTATCAGCAGCTCATGGGATCTTCTACAAGTGTCTTCTCAGTCAGGCTGCCTTTTTAATTTTTAAAAGGAAGAGCTTGAACTTTTACTAACTCCAGTTATATTTCTTATATCACAGTTGTGTTTTAATATAGAATTCGTCTATTATGCCTGGGTTGTACTAGAAAGAATTTCCATTTCCAACTCCATCATCCCTAGATATGGCTTGATGTCAGTGAGATTATTTAAGAGTATAATCAGCCTTTCCTGTTTAAACAGGTATGATTGAATATTCAAAAATGCTCTTTCCGATCTTCAAATTTTCTCAGCTTTTGGAGAATATAATCTCTCAGTCCACATCACAGGAGCACCTAGTGTACAAACTTCTTATTTCAAATGCAACATATTTTTGTTATTTTAAACTATTTTTATATATAAAACTAAAATTATCCAAAGAATGTAACATACCAAGGACCCTTGCTTTATGTGGAAATAGCCACATACCTATTTAAAACTGGAATTTGTGTTGGGAAAAAAAAATAAAAATAAAAATTAAGACTCTTTCAAGAAGCTTTTTTCCTCACATTGCCAAAAAATACTGGTCTGGATATTGTGCTTCGTAAATTGTTGTCACAGAATAAAACAATATAAGCTGTCATTAAGTTAGCACTAAATGAATGACTAGTAGAATCCTATCAATAACATCTCTCCTCCTTTCAATGCAGTTTGAAAAAGTGTTGTCATTTGTACCTCCACAGTTGGATAGGTGACATAGTTCTTTCATTATTTTTTTCATAATAATGTTATATTTATAGTCTCTTATTTTCAGATAAATATACTGCTGCTCTTTCAGTATTTATTAATCTACTGCTAAGTCTACTGTGTTTTTTCTTCTTTGTCTAACATAGAAACACAGGAAAGGCAGGGTTAGAGAGAAAGAATGAATGAATGAATGTTATATTGAATGCTGTGTAGTGATCCAAGAGGGAAGTGAAACCCTAATGAAACAGTAATTATGTGTATAGCTTTCAACTTTTTTGCTTATGCCTCTACTGGATCACCTTGCTTTTTTTTCTGCTGATGTAGCAATATAAATACTGGAGGATGTTTTATGATTATGCATTATACCTGGTACGTTGGTAGATGAGAATCATACGACTTTTCAAAAGAAAAAGAGTGTACACATGTGCATCAAATAATAATTTATTAGTAATATGAGTGCTGAATAACTGTCAGTACAGAATTGTAAATTGCAAAATAATTTGAAAATAATTTAATATTTGCTTTCTATATATATACCAGTTGTGTCTCTGTAATGTTTTAAATTCTTCCTCTTAAATGGCATTTTGTGTAGAATCCTAGTAAAGTGTATTAAATAGAAGTTATTTAAATGGAATGGGAAATGCTGAAAAAAAATTACTGCCACTGAGTATACTTGGTTTTGTTATCTTAATTATTTATCTTTATTATTTACTGGGGCTAAGCATTTAGAAGGCTTTAACAGCAATTAAGTACTTTGTGAAGTTAGCAGAGCTTTTAAGTAATATTAATGGAGAGAATCTCAAAGAATATTCATATGACATCTAAAAACAGTTTTAAAAGTGTCTTTTGGTATAGGGTATAGGTCTAGCTCATCTATTTGAACTACAGTTATACAGTCCATGCTATTCTCAACTCTTACTATTTTGACAAGCTGAACTGCACAAATCTAAGAAGCACATGATTTGCTAGCATTTGTTATATGTAAAATCATAACTTGTGCAAAGGTACCTTTATTATTATTAAATGAAATTTAATATAAGTACATGCAGTAATTGAGATATAAACACAGAAGACAAGTTATAAAACCTATTTCACATATTGAATGCATAAAGAGAACAAATCTTATATTTGTGTTGCCATATTGTGGTTCAGTGTCTGGATTAGTAGATACACTGATAGAAATATAGTAATAGGAATTCTTCCTTAAAATGCAAAAAGACTGCTGCTCAGGTGAATTAATTTTTTTCTTTTTTTTTTTTTTTTGGAGCTGTGGGAAGTTTATAATTCCCCTAAATCCATGGTGCCATTTTCAGTTAAACCTGAGTTAAGAACACATGTGGCCATGCAGTGGGATTTGCCTTTTCTAGGAGTACAGCTCCAGAGCAAGATTTTTTAAAAATATCTATGACTGGATTATTGTCATTAAAAATGATCAACCATTGATTGTGATATACTCTTCAATAAATTTAAGCTGTTCTTTTGTTTTGTTTGGATCCATTTGAAATCATATATGAACAATGAAGGCAACAGGTAAGCAAGAAAGTATCTTGAAAGTACTACCAGGGTTTGATAGCATCAGTAACTTTCTGTACAGATGGTTACATAGTGTAACTTTCTGTACATATGGTTTTGTGTGCCTTTTGTGGTTATGCATATGCGTACGTTCCTGTGTGTGAATAATTCTGCCTGTGACTTTGAATTTTGAGAAAGTTGAAAAAGAGTAAATGGTTAATAAACTTATGCTTTGGCTTGCTTCTTGCTAAATCAAATACATTATTCTACTCCTGCCTTGATATCTGAAGTTAAAGTCAAGTGGTCATGTGGTTTTATTTGTTTGTCTCAATATACAAGTTTTTGACTTTAGGAAATGACTTCAGGACTGTAAGGAATATCCAAATCTCAAAACAAAATCTTGTGGTAAATGGTTAAGTGTTGATAACATGAAAGATTGGGGCATATATTTTCCTGAGAGTTAGTATCAACACCTAGTATCAAAGAACATTTTTTTTTAATCTTCTCATAAAATCAAAATGAAAATGAAGATGCTTCAGTTTGAAGAAGCTGTCCTCTACTCTGATTCATTTTATTCTTCCCTTGGGGTAGATAAGTTGCTAGAGAGCTAAATGCCAAATGTCTTACACTACAGTCCTGTACAACTGATGCTTCTCCCACTCTGTGATACACACCACTTAATTGCTTACGTAGTCTCCATGTGTGTTGGTCCATTTTATCACCTAATTAGATTGTGTTTGAAACACCATTTGGTAGGAACAATCCAATCTGCTTTGCCATTTGGTTCTTCATTCATTTACTTCCAAGTGTTTGTTTTTACTGAAAAAAAAAGAAAAAAAAGATTTATTTATTTATTTATTTATTTATTTTGTCTACAGGGTAGCTAACATTAGCAGTCTAGTATTACAAAAACACGCTGCAGAAAGCACACAACTTTTTGGTAGGTCAGCTCTGCATTCCACCTGGATTTCAACTTCACTGCATTTTTACCTTGGGAGGGCAGACACATATGTGTTAAGAAGTGCCCAAACCCCAACTGCATTTTTATTTTATAACTCAGAACTACAACAAACTTTTACCTATCCAAAACTCTGTCCATTTCAGCTCTGGAGAGCTCTGTGAGAGGGTGCTGCTGGTTTCATAAGGAATCACTTTGTTCTCTTTAACTGTGTGCAAAAACATATGCTATTCCAAGCTTTCAGTACAGTAGATATCTGCAATCTGTGATTGTCCTGCAATAATGTTTGATAACTAAAGATACTCTGTGATGAAAGAAACTGCCTTCTTCAACTTTTTGTTTTCCAAAGCTGATTGCCTGTGGCGTGATTGTTTTACCTGTGTCTGAACAAGAGAATACGCAATTTACTCAGTGCTTTAAATCAGGGAGCTCACCTTGAATGAAGAATAAAATGTTGCCCTCGCTCACAGAACAGCACTATGGACTATGTAAATTTAGCACCTATAGAATTCTTTGTGTTGTTACAAAATATGTAATGAAACTCCATTTTGTCTTGAATGTAGCTAGATGATTAAATGCTGAGGCAGCAGACAAAGAACCACAACACCCTTGCAGATCTGTAGACAGTGGATAAGCAGAAAGGAATTCTTAGAGTTCTTTTAACGTACTATGAATATATATACATAATTATTGTACAAAAGCAAGGTACAGAATTAGACCAGAAAAACAGAAACTTGTTAATGAATTTTCCATTCACTATAGTGATTTTGCTAACCACAATTAGTCATGTTGTGCAATGAACCACGATTCTTTGAATAATTCTGTATTCCCCCTCCCCTGTCCAACACACGTATTTGTCAAAAAGCATTTGGGTCTGAAAACAATCCTGGTGAATAATAGTAAAAAGGAAAATGTGAAAGAGAGATGTGACTGATACATTTCAGGCATTGAAAAGTTAAGAACTTGAGAATTTATAGTCTGAACTCAAATGCTTTTCTATACCAGCACTTTTTTTCTAGAGAAGAGAAAAATAAGTGGGCAAGGAGGGACTAATTCTTGTCAGCTTGTGATAGTGTTTGTCTTAGTTATGCTTTTGATTTTGATAGCCTTTAATGCATTTTACTTTCACAAATTAGCCCAGCTTCTACATCAATGAATTCCCCATTTTTACTACAGGGTGTCTGAACAACCAATTTGTTTAGTGTTTTCACTCATTACTTTGTAGTTCCCCATGATGCCCTACAAAATTCTTCAAGCCTTGTTCCAGTACAAGGAATAAGTAAACAGGCATTCTTTGCCATCTCTGTGCCACTCAATTTATAAATTTTATATCACACTCTCAGAAGTCAACTCTTCTGGCAGAAGAGGAGTTGTTAGCTGTCTCTGATACAGAAAGTATCACATATTTTTGATTATGCTGTCTCTGCATTTTTGGAAATACCTTGCATATTTTTTCAATAGGTAGAACCAGGATTACATACAATATTGACATATCTAGTGGTGCCCTAGTTGTTTTTCATGATTAACTGCCAAAAAATTACAGCTGCAGACTGTTGTCAAGGAATAAAAGTATATTTAATATCTACATTGATATTAACTGACAACTAGATGAATCTGAGGTGAATGTTTGCTTGTCATTTAATGTGTTTTTCAAATATATGACTTGAAGTGAGAAATAGCTCTTGCTTTAATGAATGTATTTACATCTCATATTTGAAATCAGAATAGCAATACGACAATTAAGGATCATAGTATCTCTCACATATGTGAAATCAGTGCCTTGTGACATATACTTGTCAGCATTATAAAGAGCTCCATGATATAAAAAGACTTAATGTTGACTTAAGAGGATTTAATAAGAGAATTAATTACATATGTGCTTCTTTTGTACAGAACCATAAAATGACTTGTATAGGCATAACAGCAGATAAACGATGGCACTCTCTTAAAAATTTCTATAACTTTTGAAGATGTTTTTGTTTTATAAATACCTCAACAGCATAAGGACTAAGGAGAATCTCCATCCCTTACTGGGGAGCCTCATGGCTCTCTAGAACTTCCAGAAAGAAGCCTGTAGCAAGGAGGGCATTGGTCTCTTTGCTCAGGTAACAAGTTACCAGGTGGCATGAGGAAAAGGTCTCAAGTTGTGCCAGGAGAGGTTTAGATTGTTGTTAGGAGGAATTTCACCATGGAGAGGGTGGTTAGGCATTGGAATAGGCTTCCAGGGAGGTGATGGAGTCCCAGTCCCTGGATTTAAGAGACACGTGGACTTGACACTAGGGGATCTGCTTTAGTGGTGTCTCTGCATAGGTCAGGCTTTGACTGGGTAGGTCAGGTTGGAGTTAACGATCTTGAAGGTCTTTTCCAACCTAGATGATTCTAAGATTCTTTGTTGCCTAGTTCTGTACTCAGAATACACATTTTACAATCTAGGCAGGAATAGGTACTAGCCATTTATGTTTTACATTTGTTCTGTATGTTTACTTAATTTGCTGAAGCTGACCCTCCAGGCTTAAAACAGAGGAACAGAAAATAAACAGCAAAAACACCTAGAAGAAAAAGCATTGAAAGTCAGGAAACTGCGGTGGCTATTCTCCAAGGACTACTGTGCAGCAGTCCTGTTACAAACACATTAAAACAGTGGGGCAGCAATTGTACTGGTAGTACCAATATCTGTCGGTGTTATTTTTCCCCAGACATGGAGAGAAAGTTTTCTTACAATTTCATCTTTTAATATATACACATCTCCAAAACGAAAACAGTTTTGATATCTTGAACAAAGTGAATATTAAAAATTTATAAAAATCCAAATATCTGATTGCTTATACTTTCATTCTTTTAAACACTCAGAAGTTTTCTAACGATATTGTGGCAGCTAATCTGAAGTTTTCCTGCATGCATATCTCAAACTTTGGAAGGTGTACAGATAATAAATCTAGTTTTTGAGTTTCAGTACTAATATGTCTGAAGTTGATCAATTGAGAGCAATGAAAAACAGTAATTTCTGCAAGAAAGTGATCTCAAATTTATGAAGACCTTTTAAAATTTTATTTTATTTTATTTTATTTTTTATTTTAATCCCTGGTTAGATATCCATAATTTATTTGCCTTGAGCAGACCAGTATTAACCTCTCCCTTCATGGTTGAATAATCAAATGGATTTTCTCTTTTTTCCAGTGTTTCATTCTTTTGGGACCAGAAAGATGACAACGGATAACAATCCATTACTTTAAACAACTTCTGTATTTCAGAGAAAAATGGGAACGTTCAGATCTTTATGTTATCCATACTTGGAAATGTATGAGAAATGTACACAAATCCATCTTTTTTCAGATGCCCACAAGATTAAGCAAGAAACAGGTTAAGGGTGCGTAAAACAGGATAGGTTGAATGTTTTAACATAGAATTGAGTTTTGCAATCTATAACGTAGCTCTACAGTTGCTTAGTTGACAGTGGCTGAGGCTGTGAGTGAGGTTTTACACTTTTTGCAAGTCAGCAATAAAGGAAAGTTTGATTTTAGCTTGCTTGATATACTTTGCTTGTCCTATTTTGAACCTTTTTCTTTTCAGAGTTGCTTTCATGAAAATGTATATTCTATTATTTGGACTGGAAGGGAAAATCCTAGATATCTGTGATCAAATTTCACATACAGTATGAATAGGCTTTCTATATTGAGATCTGAACTTATAGAGAGTGATCAATTGAAAGGACATCATGTTGGTCTTCTGCAGAAGTCTTTTACAATAATCAGAGGGAAGAAAAAATCTTTCTGCTTTTTAATTTTAATGACTTTTCCTTCACACAAACTGTTCAAACCCACAGACACAATTTCCTTACTTCAGTTTGAAGGCTGTTGATTATCCCAAAAGGTGTGATAGGATTCATCCACCTTGAAGTATTTTGCATCATCATAAAGATAAATACAAGCTGTTTTTGCCTTCTGAAGAACTGTGCCTTTGGGATGTTCTGTCACTGTCCTGCTGTATATCTGAAAAATTAAATGAACATAAAATTCAAGTAAATTATTTCCTTGTAATTAGCATACATAGAGTCAAATCACAGTATTCACTAATGAAATGGGATAGAAAGTACACAAATATCAAATGTTTGCGGTTCCATGATTTAGTGTGTGTGTTGTTATATTTAACACTGACTAATGAAAAAAAAAAAAAAAAGAAAAATACATGTCGATTGCTTTGCTTTTTATCCTGAATTTTGTGAAACATGCAAGAATGTTTCTTTGTGTCAACACTAGACTCTTTCCTAAATAAATCTAGGTATGGAGGCTGGAAAGAAAGTTTTCTGCAAATACAGAAGCTGAAACTCATTCATGTCTAAAACAGCAAGGAATTTGGGAATATGCACCCAATTTTCAGCCTTTAGTTTGTACACCTCAAGTTGTTTTTATCTTAATATTTCAACTCTTAAGAATACTTTTGTGCTATTTCCTGTAAAAAGCATATCTATCTTCTCCCTCCTTTCCCATAACAAATAATTCTCTTGTCTGGCTCTCCAAAGGATGGGAACAGCTAACCATGGTGCTAACCTGACTCTTCAGTGCAGCTCATCTCCTCCTGACTTGTTGCTGACAACAAGGGTGAAACAAGAGCTGGTGTTGTTTGGGCAGCCTGAATAGAGGACAAGTGAATCAAGTGACATTTGGGAAGACAAAAGAATAGGAAATTGTTCCATGGGAGGCTGCAGAGCTACTTTAAACTCTACTTTATCTACACTAGGTGACCCCCTCAAGTAGATGTTTTTCTCTACTAAATGCACTTCTTCTCAAATAAGTGAAAAGATATTATAAAACTTTGTGGTTTTTAGCACATGGGAGCTAATCCAGGATTTTGTGCTAGTTAATGTGCTTATATACAAATATATTAGGAAGATACTCTGTATACAAATGTTTCTAAGGACAATAGGAAATTGAACTCAGGGCTGAAAGCCTGAAGGTTGAAAGCCTGAAGGTTGGCTCAACATTTTGAAGTGTGCATTGTAATGGGAGTTTCCCATCAATTTTTCTGCTGGTAGCTGTGAGATGTGACTGTACCTAGAGGCAGAAAGAGTTTTGTCCGAGAGCTGTTAATTTTAAACAAACAAGAAATAATGAATAATAACCTTACTACCAATTTTAACATGATTTTTTTTTTTACAGTACAGACTAATAATATTAAAAATTAAATATAAATTTTAACAGTTTTCATAATACAGTGGCCTAAAGCAATAAACTTAGTACATATTTACTAATTATTGATACTTCCTATCACCCTCCAAAGCAGAAATTCTTCCTACATAAATATTTACATTTGCGAGTGGTCCAAATGCACAGTATTGAACAAGTGTAAGAGTAGCCGAGAGACTGGCTTTGTTAGTTGTAGATTAACATAGAGCCATCAAAGTTTCTGCAAACAGCCTATTTGTTTTTGGAAATGTCAAGTTCTTACTAAAAGTTTTAGTCAAGCAAAATTAGTATTAGAAATTATATTAATTAGAGTATATCAAGCTATATTAACCAGGATTAAATTTACTATATATATATATATATATTATTAGAAAGCTTTAAACGATTACACCAATGCTAATTAAAATAAGTGTACAGAAATCCTTTTCTATTACCAGTCTGCCTCTCTTGTTCAACTGGTTGACTCCATGATCCTTGTGTGTTCCTTTCAACTCAGGATATTCTGTGATTCTGATGTCAATCCATGCAGATAGTTATAAAACAGAATTTAGAAAACTACTTAAATTTAAATAATGCTGAATATTGCTATATTTCATGGATCATTAAATATACAGCAAACTTCATTGTTTCCTGCAGGTCTTTGAACATAATGTCAGATACTGAGCTCAAAATAACATGGCAATTTTCTTAGCTTTGCCTTAACATGTGCAAAAAGGAGCATTTAATTGAATTTATATTCATATATAGTAGTTTAAGAATCTTGCAGCCAATTATAAAGACTATAGCAAAATTTTGAATATTAGAATGACTGCAAAATTACAATTTATTTATTAAGATTTAATGTTTTTGTTATGTAAAGGTAAGTAAAAGTAGTTATCATAATTGTTGCTGATTTTGGGAGTTTAAAATGGAACTGTTTGCCCCTCAAGAGCTACAAATCTCTGGAGTTGGGTACCTTGGCCTCTCTCCTTCCCTTGCCCGCTTTTTTCAGACTAAGCTCTGACAAGCTTACTGGGAGCTATAGAACATCAATACAGTATTCTGTAATTTTATAATGTCATCTATGGAGGAGGTATTTTTGTCCCCAGTGCTTTCTTCAAGAAGCTTTCAGCAGAGGACTTCTGACCTATCATTGCAGAGAAGAAATATGCTCACAGTTTCAATGAACAGTGGAGCAGGCTGAGGAGAGGGGGAGGTACATGTGTGTATCAGAATGATTTTTTTCACTTAAAAATCTGATAAATACTACACAATGCTATTTTTTCTGCCAGAGGATATCCAGAACATGAATATGGGGATGATGGGTCTTAAACAGAATTTACCAAAGATCTGGGCCTTTGTGGTCTGGTGTTTGGTGTCCAGCAAAGATGACATAGGGCATGGTGTTACAGGCTGAAGGAACAATGGTGTTACAGGCTGAAGTTTAGCCAACCATTTCCAACTTGGTATACTGGCAAATAATAGTCTAACACTGATGAAAATGTACTTAGAGGCCCTCTGATATATAGTTAGCATTGATGCCAACTTCAGGTGCATTGTATTGTTGCACTGAAACTTACATGAAGTTTCGTGCATTTTCCTAACAGAAGCACAGAAGGCTTCCTTTCTCTTAAAAGATGACTTTAAATTCTGGTCCTGAGTTTTCAGGTATGTGTTTCTCAATTAATGAACTGCACCTGTTAGCCTGTAAATTATCAGCTCTCTCACTATAACCTAAAGGCACGTACATTCTTAGTTTTGGCAGGTAGGTTGGAGGGGATAGGGGGAGTTGAGAGCTGGAGGTGTTTTGAGTTGATTAAAAAAGTGGCTACTATTAGAAAGAGTTGTTTCGTTGCCTGAGGTTTAGTTTAATCTGGGGAGAAAGTCTTTGGAAGCCTTTGGGCATTTACAAATGTTTCCACATGTCAAGACAGTTTACGTGGTGAAACAGTTTGGAGCTGTGAAATGAGTGACTAAGTGCAGAGACCTGAGTTGTTTTAAAGTGTTCGTCTTAGATAATGACGCATTGGCAATTTAAAAATCATTCTTCATTAGTTTCAACTGAATGCAAGCCAGACTGCTTAGCTTAAGAGAAAAAAAAAAAAAAAAAAGAATACTGTGTCAACAAACTAACCACAGGAGGCCCTTACTTCATAGTGATGCTCAAAAATGTGCTAAAATGTTAGGAGAGTGTGGGAAGCCAAAGAATAAAACCTCCTTTTGTCTGATCTGACATGTAAATAAGTGTATTGATCTGACGTAAACAAGTGGATTAATCTCAGTTCTAATGGTTTGCAATCATCAATATGCTTTTGTTATAAATGGGTACTTGTAGGAGGGGAAGAAAACCCCTCTACCTGCCCTTCACAGATTCTTATCATAAAAGAAAACACTAAAGGAACAGCAGGACAAGATGTATATTTCAAGCAAAACAGAAGAGGTTTTCTTTTCTTTTTGATTTTGCACTTGGGGAATTTTACTTCATCTCTCCCTTCAAAGGTAGCAGAGAATTCATTTACTATAGCCTGAGGTTATGATAGCAAAACAAAGGCTTGCAGCTTAACGTACTTCAGAAAACAAAACAAAACAAAACAAACCGAGAAACACAAAATAATTCAATTAGGCTAACTGACTTAGTTGTTCTTGGACACTTGTGAAGCTAGGAAGGACACATAACTTCTGTTTTTGAAGGAGGTAGTCAGTAAACTGAGAAGAAGAGTCTGGGAAAATAAAAGGAGAAAAAATGTCAGGGGGCACTTGGACAAAAAGCATTGCTCAGCTTTCAGTTCTTCACCTGCTGTCCTGAGACTTCATCTGATGAATTTTGAAAGTGAACAGATATCAGACAAGCCTCCATTATTTCTAGGATATTTTGGTTAGCTGTACTGGAGATATTTAAGACCTTAATACAGTTGGATATGCTGATATGAGTCCCATCAATTCCCTATATTTAGTGGCTCAAGACTTTTTGACCTACACAATGTCATATATGAGCTTGAAAATTATTTGGTGATAAATTTTATATGTAGAAATCTGGTGGATTTTTATTAAAAACAAGGACTGCTAGTGGTTTTTGCAGTAAATCAGCTTTGTATCAATCTGTAACAAATCTCATTGATTTCCTCATTTAAGGAGGGTATTTCTCTAAACTGCACTATCCTTCAGTTCCAAGTCTTCTCTAGCCAAAGTAAGTGCAGCCATTTCTGCCGTCTGCTTCTAGTCAGCATCCCATTGTTAAATGTTTTTAAATAACAAATCAAAGTTTAATTTCTTGGCAGCCCTGTCCAATCAACCTCTCTTAGATTTCCTAATCTGCCATTATATTTTTTTTTTCTCTATTATAGGGGAAAAAAGTCAATAAATGGAAATTTGAACCTCTAATAGGAAATATACATCACAAGTATATGTGGATATACTGGAAGTTATTTCTATTATTCCTTGTGTCTTTTGCCGTCACAGAGGAAGTGTACTGGCAGCCCTCTGCACTGTTGACTCCACACCACTATAGTTGTTGCCCTGGAAAGGGAAGAAAGCTTATGTATGCCTGGGCTTAAGTGTGAGCAGTCAAACTAGGATTTATGTGTGTGTAGTGTGATCCTTAGGATGCTTGTGCAAATGGACAATTCCTTTTGCCTCCTTTGCCCAGCCATTCTGAACTCGCTGGAGAAATTTCCTTCTACCCTGCTTGCAAGTGTTACCTTTCTGTGACTAAACTTATGTATCCTTTGAAGGGTGAAGTTTTAAGCTCTGCTTCTCCCCAAATCCTGTTCTTTGCTTCTTTGACTTCTGAGTATAAGGAATGATAGCTGATCTTTGGCTCATCTTCTCAACTTCCCCATTTATCAGGCTAACAATTTGAATGGGCTTGAAACAATTTGTTCCTTAACTTTTATATAAAAATGTCAAGGGAAAAAAAATATTCCCTTCTTCCCATAATAGTTCAGTTTGCCTTTCATACACAGTCACCCTAGTGATATAACTCATCCTTTTTTAAAGCAGAACCAGATATAAGTGGTACTCTTGGTTTTACCATTTTGTATCCAGCAGTTTCCATGGTGCTGAGGTTTTTAATCTCCCCAGTTAAAAATAGAGTTGAATTCAATAAACAAGAAGATGAAATCAATTCTCTCTTATCGTCTCTCTTTTTTTTCTTCTTTTTTCTTCTTCTTTTTTTTTTTTTTTTTTCTTTTGTCTGGGAGGTAACTACATCTTTCCCTAATTTGCTACATATTCAATTCTTCTCCAAATCTTGATAAGTAATCCTGCTTTTAAAAGCATATTTATCTTCATTTTTGGAGATGAGAGTTACAGATGGTGAGATTTTTGTAAAAAAAATTTAATCTGGAAATAAACCAGAGGATTTAAAACTTTGATGGGAAAAAACAGATGAAAGGAAACCTGAAGTGATCCAGGATGTTCAAAAGACAGCTTAAGCCTGTTATATTTAGCATTTTAGGGCCTGTTTACATTGTATTTTTCTTCTGTACAGAGTTGTAAGCTTAAATTTCAAAACTTTTTTGTAAGGACATCATCTTCTATACCAGTAGGGACCATGTGAATTTAGAAGTTCTGTTTCTAACCTGATAGTCCACTAATGGTGAAATAAACGTTTCTTAATTTAAAGAAGGTCAAAGATTTTTGATTGTCTGTGCTTTTGACTTTTTTTTTTTCAACTCAAAACTTGTGTTTTATGCTTTTATTAATGAATCAATATTTTTAATATGGTAAATTTTACTAAAGGAAAAATATTGTAGAAGTCTGAATTAAAAAATTTCAAGCAGGTGTATGAAAGAAGGTAGTGGAAAATGTCTCTGTGAGATTGCTTTCAGTTGAAGAGCTGTAACAAACAGCTCTTTACTGGCAAATGTAAGATTCGGAGGCATAAGTGGACAGCTGGAAGTGCTAAAAAGGCATAGTGCTGTTTTTATAACAATAAAAAAAAAGGAATTGAGTTTCATCCCACCTGTGGAAGATCTTTTAGCGTTTTAGAGAAAGAGAAATGTGTGCTTGTCTGTAAAATGTTAAAAATCACTGAATCAACATAGCTTAGTGGACATTGTTTCAGGAAAGAAAATTTCAAGGCTTTTAAAAGGGTTGCAAAAAGTGAATATGTTACATAAATAAATAGATATCCTTAAGGAGATAGGTAGTTCATTACTTCTGAAAAAACAACTTTCTATGTCACAGCTGAGAAAGATGCATCTTTGTACCCTTTCTTAAGAAATGATTCCTTTTCATATTTTATTTTAATACCCAAAGATAATGATATGGACCACAGTTAGAAGCTTAAAAATGTTATGTGTATCACTTATTATTTGATTCTTCAAGGAATCCTGCTTCACTGAATAGGAAGATGAGAGGAAAATTGAGGGTTTTTTTTGTTTTAATTTTTTAGCAATTTAGAGACTTCTTTTATAATCTATGAAGGAGAAAAGAAAAGTTGTTAAAGGAGTTATTAAAGGATGTTTTCATGCCTATGATTGCCAATTTAAGTTATATTTTTATTTTGTCCTCATGGCATTCCAGTCATTCCAAAATAACTTTTGCCTTGGGATCTAGATTCCTTCTGTAAGCGTCTTCAGCTATCCTATGTCTAAACTCAGCTGTGACTCTGCAATCTCAAAATAAAATGTGAATTAGAGGAAAAACACTTGAGGTGAATTTTGTAGCTTTTGCTACACAATCTTGTGGTCTAGAAAATTCTTATTCATATATTATTAGCATGCTGTGATACCCTTAGAAGGCAGCAAATTCCTGAATAAAGGTGGATAGCCAGCTCTGCCCTCCAATCCATTAACTACTGCTTCCAATTTGTCATTTGCAAACCTGCTGGAAGTGCACACCATCCATTTGTTCAGATTGTTGACAGCCCCAGTGGCAACCACTGAGGATCACCACATGTAACTGGCTACCAGTTATGTTTTTACCATGAGGTGTTGCTATTAATCTGTAATAATACTAACTTAAAGACTAGTAAGAGTACCCCATCACAGTAAAACCGTTAGAATGCAATTAGGGATTTTAAGAAAATGGAAACTGAAGAAGTAGTATGGGTTGAACATATGGTCAAACCAGAATGCTTTCTTCAGATTTTCAATGAAAGTTCTGAAAAGCAGCTGCTAAGTGTCTTGTACTGGTGTGCTGACACAGTACCATCAAAACCTCTGAGGTCATTCATATGCTTTAAATATAGGTGGGAATAAATACCTAGTTTAATCAGAATACTGTCTGTTAGTTAAGATATATGTAATATATCTTAAGATATCTTAAGATATATAAGATATTAAGATATATGTAATATGTCCTAGCTGCCTCTTATTTCTCTGAAAATATGGATGAAATTTGTATGCAGGTTTTATCCTGTCTCTCATAAGATTTATTATTTTCCATGTTTTTTTTTTTAATATATATATATTATTTTTAAAATATTTTTATTATATATATATAGTTTTTTGAGTCAGACTGCAGTCAGGTACATGGTTTATATGCCTCTACAAATAGAGATATTATAAAATGGATCTAAGCTTAGAAATAATTTTTCTTTGAGTTATCTGGACATGTATTTGAAATTGCAGCGGCTGTTACTTTTACATTGTCAAGCTGATGAATGCAGATGAACATTGCCACTGGAAAGGGAAAGGATGCCTTGCAGTATAGGATGTTATTCAATGTTTGAGATATGTTCATTCATTAAAGGTAATGAGTATCCCAAACAGGCAGCCCTGTCAATTGCAATGGTAATGAATCAGGAGAGCTGATTTTTCCATAGATCTGAATGTATTATTGTGAAAACAGTTTTAATGACTTCCTGACAAAGCACAATAAAAACGTAGTGCAGCTAATTAGTTTTGTTTATATTCCTCTGACAAGAGGGCCATGGCATGTGCTTGTTATTTCCCTTGGACTGCAGTGTTTGGTTTTACTATGTATCCTTATTTTCCAGCATTTAGTTTGTAATATAAGAATGAGGTTTCTGTTTTAGTCCCTTCTTCCTCTGATGCCTGTATCAACTGTGTGAAAAAAGTCACATAACAATTACAGTTTCCTAGAAGAGCTGTATATTTGCTGGAAAACTTGAATTAAGTATCCGGACATTTTTCTACTTCCTTTGCTCTTTCTTATATGTTTCCATTCTTCGTTTAGGTTAGCCATCTTTACATTTAAATAAAATAGGTTTTCCTGTACAGGCATATGTGCCTGCTCTTTTGTAAAGAAGAACAGCTGAAAAAGGAAGTAGAGCAGGAGATAGTTTTGTTTATTGATTTAGAAATGTAGGTTTATAATGGTAACGAAAATATGACTTTATCTAAAGTAGTACTGAAACTTCAGTGGTAATAAGAGTGATCAGACTACCAACCATTCTTCTTAAAGGATTACCTCTATATTCTTCACAGAAGTAACAATGAACATAAAATTCCTGTGCTGAGAGCAAAATCCAGCTAAAATATGAGCCTTATTCTAAATTTGGGTGAAATTTCTAGCATCTCTTGGGATACTTTTCTGTTAGATACTTTTGTCCCTGTCCTGATTCTGATCCAGCCAGGAAAAGATTAAAATTAAAAAGAAAAAGAAAGTCAAACAATGAACTGAAGAAAAAGTACAAAATGGTATCTTTGGCAGATGTTAAGCAGTGAAGTTGAACAAAAAGGCTGAACTCTTTGGAGGTTTATATCATTTCTATATTTATTCAGTTAATGTCTTCTGTTATCTGGAGATATTTAGTGATTCTCTAATAATTACATTTATGTTTGTATTATTTTTTTGTATTTTTTTTTTTGTAATAAGGTTTTCTTCTAATCACTTCTAAACATGACCATTAAAATTCAGGAACTGGATCCAATATATCCCAAGGTAATATGGCCAGTTCCATTCTTAGTAAAATATGGTCAGTAAAACCAGATAAAGCAGAGTTTGGGTGTTGTTTCTGTAGTAATAACATCTAAAACCAAAGAAAAAAAACAAACAGTTCTCTATAAAAAACAAGGCATAGCATTACTGAAGGAGTTTAGGGTTTATCCTAGACATCAAACTGAGTATATGGGTATATCTTATTCAATATCATTCATAGGAAACCTGTCTTTAGAGAATTTTCTTCTATTTCTTTGATATTTCACTCCTAACTATATGTTGCTGAACATTAATTCTTTAGAAAAGTGCATTTTAACTTTGTGCAAATAACAGATTTCTTGACATATTTTAATACAGGATAATATAGCTACAACTAGAAATACTTTTTTTTTTTTTTTTTAATCTTGTTGTTGTTCCTTACAACCTACAAGGCAATTTACTTTTATTTTCCTTTTAATATAAACAAACACTTCCTAATTATACTAATCAGTTCACATGCAGTAATAGCATTAGCTGTGGTAATTATTGTATGCATCACCTGGACCTATTTGATTTGATAGAAAAAATCAATAATTTTCAATCAGACAGGAGTGTAATGCTGATTATGTGTTTGAGTCATCAGAGATAAGATTGCATTTGATTAAATGAATTGGTTAGAGACTTTAGTAATTAATGTTCTTTGTTAAAATACAAAGAGCTTCTAAATTAATGCATATGCTCTACCCTTGCTGATAAATCATCATGCACGCTGAATGCCATGATTTGAAATGGAAAATCAGAGTGGCAGCATGATCTCAAGGATTCAAAAAAATAAATATAATAAACAAACAAACAAAGCATCAGTCTTTCAGTTTTTGTTAGTCACTTATGAAATTCTAAAGATAAAAATTCATAAAGAGTTGTAAACTCTTGCTTTTGGTGCTGTCTCATCTATCAGATAAGCAGTCTTCTATGAATTTCTTTTTCTCTACAATATGACAACAAGAACGTGTTGTTTTCAGCCTAGCTGATTACTGATCTAACCAGCAGATAAGTAATACATAGCTTAATTAAAAATAACAATAATAAAAATATCTTGCAGTCTCCTTTGTGTTTAATGTTTCAGGATAAAAAATGTCATGGAAGATGACTGATCATATGAATTGACAAGATATTCAGCATTAATGTAAATCCAAGACAGCAAGATAATTGGTAGCTCTTATACATAAAGAAAACATAAATTTTATTCAGAATGAAGATCTTGAATAGAACTACGTAGTTCAGTGCTCCAGTTTTCAGATTTGTTTTACCTAACCACCTAAGTTTTTCAAAAAAAAAGAAAAAAAAGAAAAACAAAATCCCCAGACCATATCATACAGTATTCCTACAACGGATATTTTATATATGGTACATCAAAATAATGATGTGCTAATTTTAAAATTCATTTAAGTTTCCTGGATTTTGTTATAAACAAACTAGTAATAGTCTGAGCAGGAGTTACTGACATTTAAAATAGACTTAGTAAAACCTGAAATCTCGATCAACGTGAATCTATAACGGTTCTCACTCAGCTGCAATATTCAGCAGGCCAAATTGAACCCCTTTTTAGATACCCTGATGGATTGTGATCTTTTGAAGAAAAGCATTGTTGATGTGATTTAAAAGGTCCACAAACAAATATCAGGAGTTAAAATAATAAAAGATTACTATAGTTTCCCTGCTATGTTAATACAGTAAATACTAAAGACTTAAAAAACTACAGTACAGGACTAATTTGAGGTACTACATTTTGTGCAGTACCTCAGCAGAACCTCAGCAGAAGGTATGGGATGAGATGAACCACTGTTTCACTTCCCTTACTGTAGGTAAAATGGATTGTACTATACAGAAATAGAATAACAAAATAATACAGAACACATTAATTTTTAAATTAAATTATAGTTGCAAATGTGAGCTGGCTGAGCAGCAGTGAATCCTGGCTTTGCTCTCACTTTTCAGTGGACACAACAAAAGGGGACCTGTTATGAGGATGAACCTGTTTAAAATGCTGGCTTTACAGAAGCCATAGTACAGTATACAGAGTACATACGTTAGAGTATTTTGAAGCCCAAAGAGTTAAAGTACCCTGAAAATATTTAATATCAGTTTGTCTCAAAATGAGTCCAGAACACACTCGCTAAAGCACTGAATATACTCACTCATTAAGCAGTCTCTCTATATCCAAATTGTGACAGAAGGATATTCTCTGTCAGTAGTATTCTGTTTCTCTTTGGGCACATTGTATGGAAAAATAACTGCCTATGCAACATTTATCTATCAACTCTGTCTTGGAGAGAGTAAGGAAGCAGTAAAGAAAAAGAGGACTCAGGTTCACATTACATGAAAACAACTGGGAAAAAAAAAAAAAAAAGAGCACCAGCATCAATTATGCCACACATTAAGTAACAGAAATGTGAGCTAAATATTCAGCTGAATGAAAAGTTATTCCATCACTATGGTAAAAACGGAACCAGTTATTTGCTGAACATTGCTGAAGGTCTATTTCTGCGTTCCCAGAAGAAAGTTTCTCTGATCAAACGAGGCATCATGTACTCATCTTGGAACACAACTATATCCATGACCAAAGAGAATCAGTGAAGAAGCATCCAAAATACAGGGTTAGAATGAAAAAGGGGTGGAGAAAATGCCAGAAAAGTATTAAATTATTCTGTACATCCAGATTATTTTATTTTATTTTATTTGTAGAACTGCATGAATTTACACCTACTCCTCTCAGCAACGCTAGGCTACATGAAAGTGCATCTCTGCACATTACAAATTATTCTGCAACAGCACTAACTTAAAAATTTGTGCTGCCTGAGGTGCTTGTTACTGCTTTATTTGTAGACTTGAAAAGGACAGCAGAATGAGAAGTTGCAGGCAAGTAGAAATAATGACCAGAGGCCTGGAGATTCTTCGGTCTGTAGAGTGACTACAAGAAACAGAATATTTTGCCACACAGTGCTGTTGATAACACATTTTACATGAGTTGAAATCATAAGAAAATCCACTGGGAACTTTAATAACAAAACAGTGGTAGTTGTTCAGGAGGTTGCTGAGTCAGAAATTAGAAGTTGAGGAAAAATTCTAAGGTTGTGTGTTGTTGTGTCCATCCCTTCCTGGGGATGTCACTAATGGGACATAACCCAGAGTCTGACAAATCTGTAATCTATATGGCTGTTCTTTAACATGTAGCTTTCAAAGACACGTCAAAGTATATTTTGAAATACTAAAGCAAGCTGGATTTTAAATTGGAAGATTTAAAGATTGACAATTGAATGAAGTGCCTACTCAGAACTCAAGTCTAGTTCACAGCCACAAGATCACTAAAACCACAGCAGCTGCTGGGGACAGAACTCAACCAGGCACTGGTAAAAATCCAGAGCTGGAGGCAGAGCAGCAGGGCAAGAACCTCTTATAATATATCAGACAGCAAAGAAAATGCTTTGTAAATATGTGTATATATATATATATATATATTTCTGTGATTAATTTCAGAAATAATACTGCATATGAAGATTTTTGAAGGACATATGTTATCTATAGTACTTCAGTAAATTTGACTGTATTACAAAAATTACGCTGCTGGAGAATTTCATCACATTTTTAGTATATGGTAGAAATGCTAAAAAAAAAAGAAGAGGGAAAAAAAAAAGGAAGACTATTAAGAGTATTTATGGAATAACCTAAGTCCTTCAACAGCCTTAATTTATATACAAACAGATTCTGTCGGCAGGTGACAAGTGATACTAAAGAGGTTACCCTTCTTCTAGGGATAGGATTTAGCCCTTTTGGAGCCTGATTGTTTACAACGATGAAGAGGCTTTCAGGGGTCACCAAGAGAAAGGATAGGGCAGGGAATCTAATATATAACCCTGTAAGTTTAAGTTTCCACCAAATGAGCACAGGGAGATCTTACATACAGTGATGAAGCTGAGCTAGCTTTTCATGAAAGAACTATAGCACCCTTTGTCGCAGGGCAACCCAGCCGACTGCTATAAACTGGAGTAAGCAATGGAAGAGAAGTTTTTCCTTTCCTGCTACAAACACTTTTTTCTCCCTGGCATCTGTGTAACAAATACCAATTTAATGCTGTGCAGCTTCCAGAGCTCCCAACAGTATAGAAATTTAATCGATATCAATATATATATAAAAAATTACCTTACTTCAAGACTACAATTTTTAACATTTTTTCACTCTGTTTGCTATATCTTAAATTATCATAAAGATAGGATTACTATAACAAATCCAGTCCAAATGTTTTGTTTGTCAAATTCTGTTTCGTGTTTTTATTTTTCTTTTTTTCTTCTTTAAAGAAGCCAACATGGGTTTGTGAGGGGTAGGTCCTGCCTAATAAATTTGATTTCCTTTTACGATAAGATCATCCCTCTAGTCAACCAAGGGAAACCAGCTGATGTGATCTTTTTGGACTTCAGCAAGGCTTTTGACACAGTTTCCCATAGGATCCTACTGGACAAAATGTCCAGCATACAGCTTAACAAAAACATCATACGATGGGTGAGCAATTGGCTGATGGGCAGGGCTCAAAGGGTTGTGCTAAATGGGGCCGCATCAGGCTGGTGGAAGGTCACTAGTGGGGTCCCTCAAGGCTCTACCTTAGGGCCAGTCCTCTTCAATGTCTTTATAAACGATTTGGATGTAGGACTGGAACGTATTTTGAGCAAATTTGCTGATGACACCAAACTTGGAGGAGTTGTAGACTCGAATGAGGGTGGAAAGGCCTTGCAGAGAGATCTGGACAGGTTGGAGAGCTGGGCGATCACCAACTGCGTGA
This sequence comes from Oxyura jamaicensis, assembly GCF_011077185.1. Taxonomy (NCBI): domain Eukaryota; kingdom Metazoa; phylum Chordata; class Aves; order Anseriformes; family Anatidae; genus Oxyura; species Oxyura jamaicensis. The sequence continues at coordinate 4,699,507 of NC_048896.1, forward strand.
AGTTCAACAAAAGCAAGTGCTGGGTCCTGCACCTGGGATGAGGCAACCCTGGCCGTACATACAGACTGGGTGACGAGACACTGGAGTGTAGCCCCGCAGAGAGGGATCTGGGGGTCGTGGTTGACAGCAAGTTGAATATGAGCCAGCAGTGTGCCCTGGCAGCCAGGAAGGCCAACCGTATCCTGGGGTGCATCAAGCACAGCATCGCCAGTAGGGCAAGTGAAGTGATCGCCCCGCTCTACTCTGTGCTGGTGCAGCCTCACCTTGAGTACTGTGTGCAGTTCTGGGCACCACAGTACAAAAAGGACATGAAACTGTTGGAGAGTGTCCAGAGGGGAGCGACGAAGATGGTGAAGGGCCTGGAGGGGATGATGTATGAAGAGTGGCTGAGGTCACTGGGCCTGTTCAGCCTAGAGAAGAGGAGGCTGAGGGGGGACCTCATCACGGTCTACAACTTCCTTGCGAGGCGGAGTGGAGGGGCGGGTGACCTATTCTCCATTAACACCAGTGATAGGACCCACGGGAACGGGGTGAAGCTGAGGCAGGGGAAGTTCAGACTAGATATCAGGAGGAGATTTTTCATTGAGAGGGTGGTTGCGCACTGGAACAGGCTCCCCAGTGAAGTAGTCCCTGCACCAAGCCTGTATGAATTTAAGAAATGTTTGGACTGTGCACTAAGTCACATGGTCTAAACTTTTGGGTAGACCTGTGCGGTGCAAGGAGTTGAACTTGATGATCCTTATGGGTCCCTTCCAACTCGGAATATTCTATGATTCTATGATTCTAAAAGAAGATGATTTCTCCTATTCACTAGAAGCAGAGTTGTTCTTTGGGTTCACTTAACAAGTGCTTCCTTTTAGTCATTCCCTATTGGAAAAGCTTTTGAAACCACTGTCTATTAAACCTATTAAAGCTGTAATATTAAGTCTTTCAGAAAGCCATTTCATACTCTAAATTTTATAGAGTGAATTGCTAAGTTGTCTTGTTTTGCCACATCTTTTCTGTAAGTAGCAATCTTCAAGCAGACATTTCTGAATCTCAAAAATATTCTTGCTCTGAGTATTAGTACTACATCTGGAAACTTTTCATTAGCTTTAGCCATATTTTTCATGGAGTTCACTAGACTTAAAAGTACCATTAAAGATTGTAACAATTATCCCTAATGCTACACCACTTCTGTACTCACAGAGTTCTGTTATGCTAAGCAAAACTGACTGAAAAAGCAAGCATGATTTAGGAAACCAGATCAAAGCATTGTTTTGGTGGAATATATTTAGTAGTTTTTTCTGTGACTAGTGATTAAAACCTGTGTCATTGACATAAAACCTTGTTTGTGAACAGGTAAGAGCAAAATTATGCTGGTATACAAAGATTCATAAATTAGTTTGAAATGAGCAGGTGAGATTCAGCCTCCTATCTGTTGGAGAAAAGTGCATATAATTTTTATATATGGGTATGCATTATTTTTAATCTATACATTTGGATATTTTCAATATGAATATATATTTTTTAATTACTATTACCTGATCACACCATAAGTGTGTATTGTAACCTGACTAAATCTTAGACATCATTTATAAAAGCTTGTCCATGTGCTAGATTTATTGTGTTTTCATGGCAGCAGGGTTTGGGAAATAAATTGATAACTTTCTGGACAAGGGTTGCAGTTTTTATGGAGTTGGTCTTTCATTTGCAGATTTTGTCTGCACGTTGGAGAAGGTGGGCAATAGTTCTTTTTACATTTGTTGAAGAAGAGATGGAACGGCCAAAGTACTGTCTCTTAAAATTTCTAGGTTTATTGTGTTTCCAGATTTCCCAGGATTTTTATATAATTTTCTTTATCCAAATGGGTAAGAAGACTTTCATGAAAGTAATATGAAAGCTTAATAGTAAAATGATATTTTCAGATCATGAAGTGAAAGAAAAGATTTGAGCCATTCCAGACATTTCAGTTTGGCATTTTATGGAGAGTCTTTGACGGTCAACATTAATGGTCAGCAATTCACACAAGACCAACAGTTTGTGGATCTTCTGCCTGAGAACATTTTTTTTTCTCTTTTTTTTCTCTTTTTTTTTTTTTTTTTTTTTTTTTTTTATTATCAAACTCGTATGAAATAAATGATTGTTTTTTTTTACTATTCATGCCTAGGTTAGGAAATTTATTCTTTTGCAAATTTTTTTTTGCACCTTCTCACTTACTTTTTTTTTTTTTTTTTTTTCCCCTCTCATATTTTTAAACACCAAAGAGAAGAAGAGAATCTATACAATCAGTGAATTATCTTGGATAATTCTGTAGCTAGCCCCCAGATGGGGGAAGGCTGGCCACCCTGGCTTTTTGCAACAAGTTAGTATGCAGTGGTACCAAGCAGATTTCAAGCCTGTTACCCCTTCACCAGTCTTTCCCTTACCCCTGGGCCTTTCAGAATTTATACCATTTAAAATCAGTGTTTTTCCTTTTATATCATTGAACCAGTAGCTAGCACCATTTCACTTTTTTTACTCTTCTCTTCTTGGCTCTAGCCTATTTTCTCACACTTTCTTTCCAACAACTTATCAATTTTCTCAGTAACCAGAGCCAGGGTCATCCAGCTGTGCTGCATCAAAGCTAAGCCTCAGATCACAGACAGCTGAACCCCTGGGTTGAGAGCTGTATCTCCAGGATAACTGAAGTGCAAGAGGTTTAGGAAATGCATTTCCTGAACAGATCAGCCTAGATTGGAACTAAAGTGAATATTTAAATGTTTCCTTTGGCTTTATAAAATAGAGATAGAATTGTCATAATCTTAAGCTTTTCCTAAATAAGGTTATTAGTTACAGAGTTTGAAGAAGTTTGAATTTGAAATTATCTAATAGAAACATCTTTAATATCATAAATTTGTCTTCCTAGATTGATCAGCATTAAAGCTTAGTAGTGAATTTTTTTGTTGAAAGGTTTCCAAGAAGCAGTATTTTTCAGGGAGCTATATTACCGTAATAGAGAATACTTTTAAATATTAGGTATATCGCACAAAGTAACAACCAAACATGTTTGTACTAGTCGTTCTTACTGGATGTACTTAAATAACTTTTTATATACACTCAAATATTAGATCCTGTAAGATCTTTGGAGAGATTTCCGTGGTTTCAGTGGCTAATGAAGATAGAAACTCCGTCCTTTTTTCAGTCAAAACAATCTGTATTTGAACTTAAAATTCAAAGAAATTGGGGAAAATAGTGGGAACTGAATTCCTTCTAAATTCCTGTTCATTGCTCAAAGTTGTCAGAAATTAATTTTAAAAATTGCTAGAAGATTTTTAATAGACAAGGGTTGTCTTTATTAGTGAATCCCTACTCCTCATTTACTGATTTTACTGAGGTCTGTGACTGGTGTTAAGGACTGAGTCACAAACAGGATTTGCTTAACTTGACAGCTGTTGTTTCTGTTCAAAATGGCCTGCTCCTCTCCTTAGTTAACATTCCCATGTTTGTGAATCAGCAGTTTAACCAGTATTATTTGTTTCATATTATGTTAAGCAGTCATTGATTTTTGGCTTTCATTAATACATTTCCAGTAGTTTTCAATGATTCAGTGAATATTAAATGGGTGTTCGAGCCTACAACATGAGGCTTTCTACAAGTCACATGTTTAGCCATCTCCATTTGTAAATCAGAGTCCAAAGAATTGTACAAACTGGATATGTTTGTCATACAGTAATATCCAAAGCTCATCTGTAAACATTTCCTAGCTACTCCTCAGTGATAAATGATGATACAGTCCTTTACCAGAACAAAATGACACCCTAATAAGGCTTACATCAATGGTGACAGGAGAGAGATGCAATCAAATATACACAATTTTTACGTACAAGTATGTGCTTACTTTTATTATTATAAATAGTCAAAGTGTAAGTAGTAAAGCAGTAGATCCTCATTTCTGCTATGGAATTATACTTAGCCTTGTGTGCTTATCCAAAGGAAAGTGATAGTTCTTCACTTCCATTTGATCTGTTGTTTTTTTGTTTGTTTGTTTTTTTCCCCGTCCCACAGAATGAAGAATACTTTTAGATGTTGACATCTAAGAAAGCTGAGATGGTATGTAGTAGACTACAAATGATGAAAGTTTAATGAAAGTTATTTTCTCATAGTGGCTCTAAATTGGCTATTTCACAGAGTGAAGTGAGTCCAGTGGATTGAGATTGAATTTCTTACTCTCTGTAATCCTGTAGTTACTAAAAGTAATGTGGAATCCAGAGTTAAGAAAACTGATTTAACTTCAATTTTCACATTATTGCTATATGTAGGAATTTGTTACTTCGAAGAGAGGAAGGATTTTTATGTCCTGATATACTCTGTTGTAAGCCTGGAAGTCAAAATTGGAAACTATCTTTTATGAATATAATGAAAGATAATAATGTAAAGCAGCAGGAAATGGGGATTTTAAACTTCTAAACTAGGATAAAGCTTTCTTATTATTCAAATTATGAACCAAAACATTTCTAGGTCAAAACATTTCTAGGTCAAAGACCCACTCCTCCAGTATTAGGGATATCAATATAAAAAGCTTGCTTTAAAACATGGGTATAAACAGTTAAAAAGCTAATTAATATACATCTTTGTATTTGAATTTGCTGAGCTGTATTGCTATATATGGCTTTTTAAGAGCCATCATTAAAATACAATAGCATTTGTTCACACCTTCATGCATACAGCTGAATCTTGTCAACGTTCATGGAAGTTATGAATGCTAAATGGGAAAATATTTTTTCCTAAGTTTTTTTTTTTTTTTTATGCACACTTTTGCATATTGGAAAGTCCATGAAATACTGAGAACATAACAGAGAAACAGGGATGGAATATAATGCTATATGTATATCATCTATGCATACTATTAAAAATATACTATTTGTGTTAAATGCTATAGTAGCATTTAGTAAGCTACATCATGTAAACTAGGATTTTCCACAAAGGTAAAAATTCAGTCTGCCAAGACAAGGGTGATGAACCAATAAGATATCTTTTGAAGATGGTCAGCCTTGACTTCTTATTAAGTAAGAAGGTTTAAAAGATTCATTAAAATGCCACCAACACAGGCCCAGCAATTGCTTACTGTTTCTTTCCCAGAAACTTATTTTAACTATATATTATAACCTGCTGGAAAGTTGAAGGGATATTGGACCAGTCTGCTCTTTCCTGCTTGTATGTGACCACCTTCAAGAATCAATATACTGTTTACTGTAGAAGCCTTTAATTGTTCTCATTTTAGTCTAAATCTCTTTGCACTCAGCAATTAGTAGATGTGGGTCTCTTTTTTTTTTTTTTTTTTTCCCAATTCTGTCAGTTTAAGTAAATAGTATTCTGGGAAAATTCAGTAAGTCAGCCTGTAATCATTTAATGTATGTACAGCTTGAAGGCTCCTAAATCTTGTTTCTATCTGGGGAGTTAGGAAGATTGCTCCCCAAAACATAATAAAATGCTAAATTTCCCCCAGTCTCTCTTAAAACAAACAAACAAACAAAAAACCAACCAACCAAACAAAAAAACTTATTTCAGAACGCATTTTTCAGTACCTAGAATTCATGGATATTGTCATCCTGATTCATTCAGACATTCTGAGGGCACAATGATTTTACACATTCATGCTACAGTTGGTCATAGATCCAGGATAATAAATCTGAGACAGGCTAACAAATTTCTAAAATGTTGTGACTTTTTTCTGTCCTCAGTTTTCACTATTTAGATACAAACCTATATGATCTAACAAATATATTAATATTTTGGGATGTGTACATTTATAAGGAAGGTTGACTTTAGTTCTTGTTAACTGTCTGAGTGTAAAAATAAGGTTGTAAAATTTTGAAGGTCATAAAACATCATCAGCATCCTGGGCAAGCACAGTATCAGAAATAGAAACGTTTTTTTTTTTATATCTGATGTAACTCTATCAGTTTATTAAACATAGGCTTCTATTCTAATCTGTAGGTGATTGGTAGAATTAGTGAGAAAAACCCTGCTTTTGTAAATCTCCATTTTGCAAGCCTGAAATTCCCAGCAAACTGTTTGTTCATCTTACTAATTTAATAGAAGGATGTTGAACTTCCTAAAGATATATTCTAGTTGCTTGGTAATGGATTGTGGAACAATTCATTTAAAGTTCAATGAACACAGAACTAGAGTAACTTATTCAAATCTACCACTTATTAATTCAGGAATTGACTTTATTTTATTTTATTTTATTTTATTTTATTTTTTGACTAATGAAATGGACTTGAAAAGAATTAGCTAAACCTCTGTGGAATTGTGACAAAGTAATTCTGATGACTATGTTGTCTATTAAACTTTTTACTGCCAGTAAGTAAGTACAATAAGAGATGAATACATTTCCCATTGCTTTGTGGATTGTCAGAAAGGGATTTATATTTAAACAGTTTATTGTCTCAACATCTTCCTCCTTTCAAGATAAGTAACATGGAGATAACATACTTGCATTTTTAGTAGACGTCTGAAGCATCTGAATATCTCACAAGATGTGATGTTTTCTTTCTCTTTCACTAGTAAAATGAGTTAAAAAACAAAGACAGACTGCATGTGTGGAATTGGGAGAATTTTCTGATGAACATGAATAATGTAATTCGTTGAATTTTAAATGTTTCAACAATAAATACATTTTATTTTAAGTATCAGTTTTGGCCAAATTTTACAAACGCATGTATATCTAGTTGGATATTTGGTGCTTCCTTAATCTAAAATATAGACAAGACAGATATAACATGACATTCTAAAATGTCAAGCTTACCTGCAGTCACTGGATTTTACCATGGATCTCTACAAGCTTTTGAACAGACCCATAAAGTTTATTTTTTTATTTTTTGGACAATCTGGGGATTCTTATGGTTGTATGGGTGTTGTTGCATTATCCTCATTCTACCTATAAATCTTACCTGTAGACCAGGGCACGAGAGCCATATGTCCACTAGGAGAAAACAAAGCAAGTCACATCCATGAGTTTACAAACTTATTATAAAGGTATAACTTATTATAAAGGTATAACTAATGGAAAAAAATACAATTCATTGTGCAATGTCTGAAATAGATTGTGACTTTCCTGCTTCACTGTACATTAGACCTTGTCTTTTGTCTCTTTCCTGCAGAATACTTTGATTCCAATGCCACAGAAAGTGTCCCCTCCCCCCCCCCCTTTTTTTCTGCTATATTATCATGCAAATGTCATATTCTTAATGAGAAATGTCTCTTGTTTGAGGTAATCAGAATTCCATGACCAAAACCTCACTCACTCAGATGTGTCCAAGTACACATCTGTGCACAGGATCCTCAGCATAACAAATGGTTCTGTATGCTTGTCTTCTGGTATGGATGTCTTTAAAAGCCCATAAGCATACAGCAAAACACTAGTCACCATTTCTTGGATTTTTTTTTTTTTGCATTTGAAACACTTTATGTCTTTTTAAATTGAATAATTAGCTTCAATTATTACCGAATAATTAGTCTCAATTATTAGCTAATATTTAACTCAGTGTTTAATTTCGCCCTGTTAGGTTTAAAAAAAAAAAAAAGAAAGAAAGAAAAGAAGAAGAAGAAAAAAATGACACAACTCTTAGAAAATGAGCAAAGTGGATTTAGAGCCTTATATTACAATTCTTCTTTCTTATTTTATTTTCCAAGCTGAAAATCCGTAGAAAAGAACAGTATTTGAGGAAAATGTGCTAAAACAAACTGGTATTAAATCTCTTACATGTGTATGATCATACTCTTTTTTTTTTTTTTTTTTTTTTTTTTCTTTCAATTTGTGTGCTTGCCAAGATAATGGACTCAAAGCATAAAAGCACAGATGCCTTAACAAAGGGATTCAGCAATGATGTATGATCTAAAAATGAAAAGCTAAGAGCAAACATGACAGTGCCTATCATGGGTAGCAGGGTCGAGAGGAGACATCAAGAATATTAATGGATTCAGAAGTAGCCAGAGAGTCTCTGAAAATGGAGCTACATTGGACAATATGCGATCATCAGTGATGAGTGGATGTGGAACAGCAATAGTTAAAAGTAATCAGATATTTATAAGGAAAAGTGACATTTTAAACAACATGATTTTTGGATCCTAGTGTTTAGTAAACAGTGTGATAGAAAACCTGTTGTTTTCAAAGATCTTAAAAACTAGTAAATCAATCCCCATAACTTTATTAAAATGGTAAAACTTTTCAAATGAAAAGGGAGAAAAAATGGCAAAGAAAATAGATACAGAATATACTTAGAATGTCAGGGCTTTTTTATTTTATTTTATTTTTTATTTTATTTTATTTTATTCAGGAGTTCTGTTACTTTTATTTGTGATTGCTAATTCTTTCTTAAATCTATTCACTCTGCTGCTTGTTTCCATCATACTTTGGCTCAGTCGCTATACTTTAAAATGTAATTATACAGAGAAAACTTTATAGAAGAGAATAATGAGAGTTTAATCCACTTACTGTTTTATAAATGAATTCAGAACGAAAGTATATAAAATGTTAGAGGAATCAAATCAGTTTTGTTCCTTACTCAGACTTATGTTTAGATCCTGATTGTTATAGCTGATGACCATTTTCACCACTTACCACTTCTATGTACCAGACTCTTCCATGCCTAATATTTTAGTAAATTATTGCTTCTAGAAATCACTGAGACATGCACGGTCTCGCACAAAATGTTTGTTATCTATGGGTTCACTGTATTACGGAACTATAATTGTGTTATGAGCCAGAAGTTAAACATCTTTAAAAATCACTACAAGAACTTGATTATTATTTTGACATTATTCAAGTATTCCCTCATTACTGATAAATAGAATATCTTAATAATAAGAAAATTCTATCTGTCAATGTTGAAAATCACATAAATGTGGACTCCTTTATGTAAGATCCTTCAGATGTGAACAGGTGCCAAAATGGATTTAGGTAATTATGAGTAAATTTGTGGTAAAATATGCCAGCAATATTCCTGTGAGTGCTGTTTCATTTTCTCTTCTTATAGTCATCGATAATGTATTTATCTTTCTATTTTATATATCTAAGAAACCATTGATTAAAGTGTGTATTTTACACATTTTATTCCCAGACAGAAATTCAAAGTATGAAGTTCAGTGAGACTGGGGTTGTAGCAGTCAGCTTTGGGAATCCCATGCAAAATTATTTAAAAGAAAATCAAACATACAGGAGAGTATGATGACTGAAATCTAAAAATGGAGACAATGTGCGTTGCTCTGTGTTTTCTTGCATCTACCTGGACTCAAAGTACTTCTGAAAAGAGCTTCCTTAAAAATGACAACAATAAAATCTATGCATTCCCTAGTGAAGCCTTTACGTGTTAATAGCAAAATCTAATGGCATCTTGGAAAGAAATCAGTGCAATGAATCAGAGCAGACTGGGATAACTCAGAATGTGTTGGAAAGAAGTGAATAGCACTAGGTGTTGAAGTAGTGGATATTTCATAAATGCATCATGTCTCAACTTATGTTCATTTTTGTTAACTGATTAATTATAGTACTTTGTGGTTTCTAGTGACACTGAAAGAAGAAGAGGATCATTTTATGTATCTATGGCTTCTAAATTCTACTTGGGAGAATATAATGATGTTAACATGAATTTTAGGGGAATGGTCAGGAAGCACTAAACTGCATGTGTCTGACTGTGTGGGAACAGGAAAGTTTTTGCATTTCAGATGAATTTTGCGTCTCTCCTTTTAATTACCTAGTGGCACCACCACAAATTCTGGTACTTATTTCAGAACTATTCTGTTATCTTTCCACATACATTCTTTTATTAATCAGCACTTTCCCCTTCCAGAAACAAACAGAATCTCTGAGAAAACATATATGCAGGGGAATTGCTCATCTTTCGGAAGACAGAGAGTAAGAATGCTACCATAACATTGTTTCTGAGAAAAAGAACAAAACCTATGTCAGGTTCACTACATTCAATGAGAAAGCAAAATACACAAAAATCAAACTAATTAGGCAAAACAGTGATAAAAAGAAAATCTCTTTACTACCTGGAGATCCAGTCTTTAAAAGTTGTTAGGCTGTTATCTGTAGGTAGCAATAATGAACACTGATCAAACTCAAGCATGTCAAAATGTATATCTAACTCTACACTTAGTGTATGTTATTAACTGTATCCAGGTGATGGTGTAATTCTCTGGCTATTCAGGTAATTGGGGAACAACCTTACCCACCAATTTACAAGTCCATTGGACTGATAGCTAAAAGAAAGATGCAGGAATTTGTGTATCAAGCTTAATGGATTTGTTGGATGCTATAAGTTCGCGTTCTTCTTGGACTGGAAGGAGGAGTCTTTGGAAGGAAATAGCATCACTTTTGTTACCTTCAGTGGATTGTAAAATGGATCTGCTTTACTGAATGGAGTGGGAATAGAAAAATAATATTTTTATTGTTTATTTTTATATTATTTATTATTATCTTTTGCTTATTTATGATGTACCTTTTCACTTCTTGTGTAGCACTGTTCTCAAGGTGAACTTAGCTGGTGTTTGGGAATTCCAGAGGCATAAATAAAATATATGTGATTACGTAGGTTATTCAAATGGACAATTTTTAATGGGTGATTGTCTTAAATTAAAAAAAATCAGACATTTTCTAACTTGAAAAGAACGTTTAAAGAACATGTGGCTATATTTATAGCATAATAGGAATAACTGCTTCTAAAGCTTAATGGCAGAGGTGTGCCAATTAAATAGTTGTTTTAATTTTCCATAGTAATAAGAGTATTGGTAGGTTTCTTTTAAAAGAACAGTACAGAATATTTAAAGAGCTTTAAAAGGAAGAACTGGTTTTGTGTTGTATTTCTGCAGACAGTTTTATTAGACCTTTAAAAACTTATATACAAAGTGCAGCATTTCTTACCAAGAAAATTAGTTTTAAAAATAACTCACATTAGTGGTCAATCCTTGTTATGTATGTTTGAGTTCTAACAGCTGTAATGATTTGTTTTAAAGGGACCATATCAACCTGTGCTGATTTTTAAGCCTCTGCTGATTGATGTGGCTTGTTTGATGTATTATAAATCACACAGCTATAAAGTCACAGTAAAAATTCCATTAAACTTGTGAGGTAAAAAAAAAAATCCATAAATAAAACACTGTGAAATGCAAGACAGCAGCAAATGTGCTATTTCTTCTTTTTAAAATTGAGGTTTACTTTTACAGCCAAGGCCATTTTCCTGTGAAGAAAAACAATGGCAACAAATAAAAATGTACTCACAACCTAGCTCTGGAGGTACCTGAACTTGAAATGCAACGATATTTCACTGTGCCACTGTAAAGCTGATTTTTGTAATTTAATTGCTCAGAACTGGCATTATTTGCTTTCAGACTAAGACTTTTGACCTCGAAAACTATTATGAAAAATATTTAAAAACTACGAAAACAGAAAATGACTTTAAAATATGATCTATCTTAATACTAATTGTTTAGTTCTTGTGTTTCCACAGCCTAGTATTATCCAGACTGTCAAACCAGTAACTATGATGAAACTTGCTCAAGCAGGCATTTCCAGTACAATTTCTTGCTGCTATATATTTTGTCTTGTGAATCTTCCCTTTATATTTTCCACATTTAGGCTGAGTTGATAAATACCAAAGTGATTCTTTAGAATTGATAAAAAAAAAAATCTGATCAAGATCTCAAAAAGGGAAAAATGCCTAAAGTTTTTGAATTCATTTAAAAAATAGAACGAGTTGTTTTAACTTACACCATTGTATCAGAACCTTTGCCATTTTCTTCAGACACACACACAATTAAACTTATCCTAAATTTACATTAAAACAAATGCTCAATTTCATTTTAATACTATTCTAAAGTAGGGAAATATTGTTTGAATCTAGTGTGTTTTCTTTATTTGTTTTTCTTCTTATATACATAAATTCAGGATACAGTCAGATTATTTCATTGTATCTTAACAGTTTTGTAGATGCAAGGAATAGTACTAGAGATACAAGATTCTCATTCTGGGTTCTGTCATAACAGTTCAACATGACATATTTGGCTTGTTAGTTACACTAGTCTGCTTGTACTGGAAAGCTAAAGGTGACGTGTTTGTGTATGCGTGAGATATATGTTAACTGGCTACTAAAACATTTGAAGTATCTTAAAGCTAGTCGCTACCTCTTTCATCTATGGGCTTTATTTTTATAAGTAGTAGTGCTGATGCTGATGATCTGCATGCTTTTTTTTTTTTTTTTTTTTTTAATTTAATCCATCATTGTAATGTGGCTGAAGAGCTTCTGATTTTCTGAGGTTCTAAAGAATGTGGAATCCATTCCATTGTTCTTTATCTAATTTGCATACCATCACTGATTGTCCTGCACTGTTGTTCTCACCCTGCCTCCTGCATCACTAGAGCTCCATTGTTGGTACAGTGGGTTCTGTTGGTCTCAGGCTCTGCCCTGGTACAGTTTGCATCGGAGGAACAGGATAGCCTCTGAAAAATGGCAACCTGGTGTTTGGTAACCATTAAGAGTTGAAAAGTCCCATGAATAATTGCAGTGATTGAACAGATGAGGTTTCCAAGCTGTTCTGGGAGGTACATATTTATCCTATGCATACTATTTCAAACAAATAAGTTTAGGAAAGAATACTTTTCCTACTATACAGACTTTTAAAGACATACCTGTGGAATCCCAAAAGGCATTAATCAGCATATGTAGCAGGCACACAGAAAGGAGGCACAATACAAAGATGTCCCATGGACCTACTCATTGCTGTTCACATCAATGAAAGAGTTGTACAGAGTGGTCAATTCCTTTGGAAAGCCCAGCCTCTGACAGCCCAGCATTCATTCTCTTCCCTTTCTGAGTAATCCTCATGCTGAGAGAGTTGTATGCCAGCAGGTCAACAACGCGTTTAAATGTACTGTGAGCAAGAGCAGGCATTGGTCTTAGGTGCTGTGCAGTGTGTTACAGTACACAGTTGTGGCCCACCACATAAATCTGTGTTAATGGGAAATCAAGGGGGAATAGCAAGAGAAGAACATAGTCACACCATTATTATTATTGTTCTGAGACAGCATATACTTGTAGAAATCAAAGAATATAACTGACAGTTGCATTACCTGGCAGGTGTGGATTTCTGCTCAGCTGGCTGGCAGATATATGAAAATGCATAACTGATTGCATATTTGGACTGTTCCTTTCTGTGGGAATGAAAATGTTTTAAAATACTGGATATATATTTGCCTCTAATTAACATCAGTGCTCCACTTATTGCATAACAAATGTTGTAACTCAAGAGTATGAGATGGCAAATACACACATTTGGAGTGTGTTCCAGTTCACTGTGTTGTCTATTGGTGCACAGAGTTTCTGCAGTTTCTCTCTATCAAATTCTTTATCTTATTCACTTCTCACAGGATTACAGCAGAAGGCTTATAAAGCAGCTTCTTCCTCTCCGCTATTGTCTTTTTTTTTTTTTTTCCATTTCCTTATTTCTAATTTCAAGTATTTTTATGAATGTGTGGAGCACATCTCATTAATCTGTTAGCAGATTCGCTCTGCTGCTCTGTCATTTTGTCCTGAACTTCAGACTTTTGAAAGAAAACTTGTTTTTTATGTTTTTCTTGCATATGCAGATGCTATTGCAATTAAATAGTAATGGACTTTTTGGGGGTTGTTTTACTCAAATGACATTCCTTCATTTTTTGTGCACATACACACTGAGGTTATTGCTGAAGAAGGATTAGTCGGATAATTCTACCTTTTAACAGCCACTGCAGCTTTACAAGATGTGATACTTCAGATACTACAATGTAAAAGAAACCTGCTATTTCATGCACTGGGGTTGAGACCATCTGTTTTTGCTAAAGGAATTTTTGTATGTCTTTTGACAGTTAAACTGATAAATAACCGAATGGGAATTGCAAGTAGCAGTGGTAGCAGTGTGAGGTTTGTCATGCCAAGAAATCTCAGAGACCACCTGGAATTAATACCGGAAAAAAAAAAAAAAAAGAAAAAAAAAAAAAAAGTTTTATTACTCCTGAGTACCCTTCCTTTAATCACTTTATCTCTCCTGTACACTGATGTGTAGCCTCCTTATCTCATGTTCTTCCTGAAGCTTCTTATAAACGCTTCGGTTTGTTCGATGTTCTTCTTTGTTAAAGTCACGGGTTTTGCTCATGTCAGCCACAAACTGCTGCAAGATTATTGCTCCAAGATTACCATGTGTCTGTACAAACTTCTTGACGGGATTAGTGGGGGCCATTGCTGCTTCAGATAATGAAGACAGTCTAGACTGTTGAAACTGCAATGTGTGAATACTAATCAGTGAGATGTTAAGACAGCCTATTTATTGTCTGAAAGTAGCGCACAGAAATGGTAAAACAGCATAGATGAAAATGGGTTCAGTATACTTGTGGAAAGGTGGGAGGGAACTGTGATACCTGCATTTATTTCATCTACCTTGACTGCATGTGCTCACTTCAACATATATTTGTAGCATGAAGACAAATTAGAAAGTCTTTGGTACTCACAGCAGTGCTTATTTCTCTGTGTGTTGGATAATAATGTGTGGGTAGATAGTCTCACATGTGTGCCAGATTAACACAGAAGAGAAATTTCAGCATAAAAAATTTCTGTGTTGAAATCATGGCCGTTGCTGAAATAACTGCTGCATGGCAGAGGTTCAGTTTGTTGTCTCCAGCAGAGCTTCCCTGCTAGACCAGGGGCTATTGGCTTTGCAAAGATACATGCAGAATGCACGAAAACCTTCTGAATTTGTTTTTCTTTTAGATTTCTGCTGTTAGAATAGCCAGATCTTAGAAAAGCAAAGCCTGGGTGGGTGAATACATCTTGCTGAGCTGAGTAAAGGATGGCAGGCAGCATTTTCTCTTTGATGTCTGCTGCATTTGACAGAGTTTCCCGGGTGGCTAGGCTTCTTTCAGGATGATGTTCCTGTTAGAAATATCTAATTTGAGAGACATCAAATAGTTCCCAATTTAGCTTATTTTAAAGAAACTCAATATTGAAAGTGAAGCAGATACCAGTGAGGTACTAGTAAGGGCAGCGGGTGGGTAAATGTATGTGGGATGAATAAGCAAAGGAGCCACTTCAGAGTACTAAAAAAAGGTCCATTTGCCTTATGCTGCTTTGGCTTCAGAAGCATGGCTTCTGAAAGTGTCTCTGAAATAAGATTTCACTACTGTTCTTCCATACAAATACAAGTGTATCTGCTTGTTACTTGCATGGGAGGAATGAAAGTTGGGGATGCTGAGACCCTTCATTCAAATACTAAGCATGGGTATGAAAACAACAATCACAGGAAACAGCACTTGGAGATGTGATGGAATATAGAGTCCGATTTTGAGCTAGTGCATGAATGTGTGCACACCTCCTGCTTGAAAGAACACCTTTAAGAAAGGTCCAATATATGAGGATTTTTTTCCCAACTTGTGATGCATAGTTTATATCAGGCCCATGGATTCAGTCTTACCTGCAGCCGTCTTCTTTCCTGACATTCTTGGATGTTATTCAAGTGACTAATTCTAAAATGCCAACTGGTTGCTGTCTTATTTTGTAGCCCTTCCCTAATAATGGGATAGGTTTGCCTGTGGTCACAAAAGCAGTAGTAATCTGGGAAGACCAGGCTTCCAAATCTATACATCCATTTCACAGTTTGTTCCTTAGTCAGCCAGACATGGACTGGAGATGACCTAGTCTGGTAGTGGTGTCTTCCAGTTGTCCTTGCTCCTCTCACTCATTGGATGCTCAAAGAGAGCATGTGCCCCTTGCACATGCAGAGTGCAGATTATTTATTCATGCGACAAGCTGATGCAATATCTGACCAGTTGTAGACCCACCAGTTCCTGTCTTCTGCGTGAGAATGAGTGGCTTGCTGCAGTACAAAGGTGCTCTTTATATCCAGCATTCCCAAGAGCTTGGAATGTTTATTCCATTACACTCTCCGTACTGTAAAACTCCTTCAACAGACTTTCTGAAAAGTTAAACATTTGGGGTCTTTAACACATTTTAGTATTGCAAGATTAGCTTGCTGGATAGATAAAACTTTCTTATCAGCAGTTTCTCTCAGACTAAAAATCTACATGAATTTTTGACACTGAAAAATTAGTGATAAATGAAGAAATGACATGAGCATTTTTACCCACTTTGGCTGTTATTTAGCATGAAGACCTGCAAGCCTAAATCAGATGATATTTCAGATTCCTGAACACAATCAACTTGGAACCCATATAAAGTGATAAGCATATGTAAACAGTAAGAATTTTGTTTACAGTTCCTTCTATGATTTTACATTTAAAAAGCCTTACTGATGCTAGAGAATGTTGTTATTATTTCCTATACACTATACGTCATATATTTCTTCAATTTCATTTCACTGGCTGATTTATTTTCCTTTTTCTTAAATCTGGGGTCGTATTTTGAAATATGTGTATTCTTCCTCAGGGGAGGCATATGCCAAACCTATGTAGATCTTCAGTCATATCATCCAGTAAATGGCAGAGAGTCAAATGACAAAGTTTTCTGAGCTGGGCAGTAGTGTGTTCATGCAGAGGTGTTTGGCAACAAAATTAACCATTTAGCTCTTTGTGAAACAGCAGTGGTTCTTATAATGTAGTGTTGAAGGAAAGAGCTTTAAACAATCCTTTAACAATAGCATGTAGATCTTCGTACAATTTTTGTAACCCTTAATTAGAAATATTTTCCAGGTGATTATTTTGTACCAGTCTCTTGAATCACTAGATAAAGTTCACTGTATCCATCATATTTTATAGAACATAAGTAGCTTATCTTGTATTATTTATTTATTTATTTTGTGTTGTTTGAGGAGGTTTAACATAGGTACACTGTAAGTGTAGTTCAAAGAGTGGCTAACAATGGCCATGGGAGCTACTGAGAATTAGTGTTTTTCAATGATTTAGCATCTAGGTTTCTGTCTGTTCTTTCCTTGCAAAACTCCAGCCTGTCTTTTAGCTGCATAAATAGATCTATAAATAGGATTGCTGGGTACTTTTGACTTGGTGCGTCACTGAATATTGTGTGGTTATAGTGAGTCCTAAATCTATACATTTATACTGTGATTCATCATTTTAAATATGTAGAAATGCTTGATAACATATTTGGAAAGTTCTAATTATAAATAAAACAAAAAAATACATGGAGGTAATCAGCAAAATAGAATTCAGAATGGAATAATAATAATAATAAATCTATTACCTTACATTCAAATATATTGTTAATTGGTGGAAGAATATAAGGAAAAGCTCATCCATACCTGAAGTTCTCAATCAATGAAGAGCTACCATTTAATCCAAAATTACTGTGACAGTTGGAAGAAGATCCTCTTACATTAATTAGTTCATAGATACTTAATGATATCTTCAGCAAAACACCAAGATTTGGCTTTACTATTGAATTCAGGTTGAATATACTGGGAACACAAACTGACTAAACATCACTGTTTGCACTTAGGAAACAGCACAATGCAGATTATGCAATGTAAAATGTTTTTTTGTTTGTTTGTTTGTGTTTTTTTTTTTTTCTTTAGGAATATTTTTCATGATTTTTCATATTTTCAACATTACAAATTCACAAGTGGCTGGGAAGTGTTTCTGTTTATAGTAGTCAAACATCCAGTATGAGATTATAATAACATATCACTCCGATTACTATTTTGCCTTTTCCTTTACTAGAGGATTGCATAATGGGTTCATTTGATGATACCTGACTGAATAAAAAAGAAGCTAAGTCTTTCAACATTGACAGCACTACATATATATTTAATAGAAATAAGCTTACTTGCAATATCACCTAGAAATTTAAGTTACAATCTGAAGTGCAGCAATTAAAGAAAAACCTGAATCCAAATAATGATTAGAAGAATTTGATATAGGTATCTTCTTGAGCAAATGAAATTCTTTTTTGCGTTTTATTCTAGTTTGCAGAATTAAATAAAATCTTTATAATGTTCTTTAATGGCAATAGTATTGAGATCTTTACTACAACTCTTTCTGCTGAAATGTTCAGGCCAACAAATTTATTGAGTGCTTTATTCCTTGCTTACACTGGAATCTCTAAGACATAAGCACATCAACTGAATGCATTATGGAGCAGATTATCTTGAGAGTCATCACGCAGCACTTGCAGGGCAAGCAGGCGATCAGGCCCAGTCAGCATGGGTTTATGACGGGCAGGTCCTGCTTGACGAACCTGATCTCTTTCTATGACAAAGTGATGCGCTGGGTGGATGAGGGAAAGGCTGTGGATGTGGTCTACCTTGACTTCAGCAAGGCTTTTGACACCGTTTCCCACAGCATTCTCCTCAAGAAACTGGCTGCTCATGGCTTGGACTGGCGCACGCTTCGTTGGGTTAGAAACTGGCTGGATATCCGGGCCCAAAGAGTCGTGGTAAATGGAGTCAAATCCAGTTGGAGGCCAGTCACTAGTGGCGTTCCCCAGGGCTCGATGCTGGGGCCGGTCCTCTTCAATATCTTCATTGATGATCTGGATGAGGGCATTGAGTGCACCCTCAGTAAGTTTGCAGATGACACCAAGTTAGGTGCGTGTGTCGATCTGCTCGAGGGTAGGAAGGCTCTGCAGGAGGATCTGGATAGGCTGGACGGATGGGCTGAGGTCAA
Organism: Oxyura jamaicensis; assembly: GCF_011077185.1. Classification (NCBI taxonomy): domain Eukaryota; kingdom Metazoa; phylum Chordata; class Aves; order Anseriformes; family Anatidae; genus Oxyura; species Oxyura jamaicensis. The sequence goes on from NC_048896.1 coordinate 4,718,138, forward strand.
CTGCATGAAGTTCAACAAGGCCAAGTGCCGGGTCCTGCACCTGGGGCGCAATAACCCCAAGCAGAGCTACAGGCTGGGAGATGAGTGGTTGGAGAGCTGCCAGGCAGAGAAGGACCTGGGAGTGATGGTTGATAGTCGGCTGAATATGAGCCAGCAGTGTGCTCAGGTGGCCAAGAAGGCCAACAGCATCCTGGCCTGTATAAGAAACAGTGTGGCCAGCAGGGCCAGGGAGGTGATCGTCCCCCTGTACTCAGCTCTGGTGAGGCCGCACCTCGAGTACTGTGTTCAGTTTTGGGCCCCTCGCTACAAGAAAGACATGGAGGTGCTTGAGCGAGTCCAGAGAAGGGCTACGAAGCTGGTGAGGGGCCTGGAGAACAAGTCTTACGAGGAGCGGCTGAGGAAGCTGGGCTTGTTCAGCCTGGAGAAAAGGAGGCTCAGGGGTGACCTTATCGCTCTCTACAGGTACCTCAAGGGAGGCTGTAGCAAGGTGGGGGTTGGTCTGTTCTCCCACGTGCCTGGTGACAGGACGAGGGGGAATGGGCTTAAGTTGCGCCAGGGGAGTTTTAGGTTGGATGTTAGGAAGAACTTCTTTATCGAAAGGGTTGTTAGACATTGGAACGGGCTGCCCAGGGAAGTGGTGGAGTCACCATCCTTGGAGGTCTTTAAAAGACGTTTAGATGTAGAGCTTAGGGATATAGTTTAGTGGGGACTGTTAGTGTTAGGTCAGAGGTTGGACTTGATGATCTTGAGGTCTCTTCCAACCTAGAAATTCTGTGATTCTGTGATTCTGTGATTCATTATATTTGAAGAGAAAGCACTTCTCAATGCTCAAGAATCAATTATTTTTATAGTTTCAATATCTGTTGCCACACTCAAGAAAGGAAATAAAAAAAAAAATAAACAAATGGTTTTTCCAAGAATACCTTGACATACTGCTTTCAAGAAATATTCTTGCTTTAGATTACTTTTTGAAGAGGTACTAGAAACACTATTCTTGTCATGTATGATGCTGTGAAGATTTTTCCAGAAAAAACATCTGATTGAATTCAAGGTGAGTTTTTGCTGAATATTCAACTATCAAAATCCCTGTAATAGGAGTCCTGTACTACTAGAGTAGAATTTGTACGTATTTTATTCACAGTAGCAATACATGAAAGAATCAAGATTCTCATAAAAGGTATTCTGACTTCTTTCTCTATAGGGTAGTTGCATTTTCATAGGCTAGTTCAATTTGCTCTCAATTTTGTAAGGTTGAGGCTTCAGCAAATAAAATACCATTAATAGATCATGGCAGATTTTATTGTGCACCCTCAGAAAGAAGTGACAACACGTGGTTCAGATACACTTCTCTGTATTAGATATTTATTAATTATTTATTAATAATTATCATTTATTAATACATCACATCTCTATATTATATATTTGTCAATATTATATGTATTAATTTGTTATAATTAATCACAATATATTACAAAAACACTTTGTCCCTTTAACCTGACATTATATTGTCTGGGCAGGCAGCAGCATGCTTTCAACTCTGACAAGTTATCTTTGGTTACCTGTCAGTTAACCAAAAAACACCACTCAGTCTCTGTGTTAAACTTTTGTGATTGGTTTGGAGAGTGGTTGGACAGGAGAAGAAAAGGACTCATATATATTTTTGCATGTTAATGCCCGCTTTCCTAAAAGTTTATTCATATTTAGTTAAATATAAGATCACAAAAATATAAAGTTCAATTTTTGCAGTCCAGTGAGTGTATAAACTAAGACTTTCTGGTTGGAGGTATTTAATGTCAGAGTAGGCAAACTGTCCTGTTTCTGACATAATTGTTCGGATAGTAGCAGATACTGATCAGGAAACCTTCATATTTTTAGCAGTATAACATCTTCACAGATAAAGTGACATACAGATATCACTTTGCATATGTGGCTTTACGTGAGCAGCCTTATTGAGTGTTACTATTGAAGTCAAACCTGTAAAATAGAGAAGCAGGGGAAAACTTTATCAAAGCTATCTGTAATATTTAAGCAGAATGAAATTAGCTTGGTAAGAATGAGATCAAAGCCTTAAGTGAGGTTCGGAGGGTAAAGAAAAGACTGCAGTGGTGAATAGTGATTACTTGTAGTTAATTTAAACTCACTGTAAGATTTTAAGGATCAAAGTTGGGTCTTTTGAGGAAGGGAATTCATCCAATTTCCTCTTCATATTTTTCCAACACAAATTAATCTGGATATATTTTATGAGCTGCTTACATTTTTATAAGCGCAGAAGCACTTTGACCACCATCTGCTGAAACTTAGCTTTTGCTTATTCAAAACACACAGGACTTTTGTTGCTGCTCTCTCTGGGTCCTAAATCTATGGGCTGGCTCTAGTCCTTCCTCACAGCAGAACACACCAGCCCAGACCCAGTTCTGTGCTTAGGAGGATAAATGATTCTTCTGCAAGGCTGTCTCATATCCAGTCAATTATGAGTGCTCAAGGTTTATATTTTTGCTTGTGGTTACCTTTGGGTATCTATGTGCCTTTGTTATGTACATGAAGTCATCAAAAAAAATTCCTTTCTGTAGTTTATGAAACTGAAATTCTTTCACAGTTAAAATTACATTCTATAAATTATATTTTAAGACACATTTTCACCATGTGTAGTTCTCAGACTGCCTACTAAAGAAATAAAAGTTATCCACTGCAGTGCTGTTTCTAATTTAGGGTAGCAAAGAGTAGTTATCTGTATCTCAGTTCAGAGTAGGTAGTGAAATATACTTCTCAGAGTATTTCTCAATTATGGAAGCATAAAGCTATCTGATCTTCTGAGTGTGCAGAGTGGCCAAAAATGTAAATGCTGTGTTCTCAGGTAAGGCTATTAAAGTGCTATTTAGTACAATAACACATTGTCAAGTTTTGATTATTTTCTGTTTAGCATTTAATGTCTCAAAAATTTATCATGGCCAATGATTCTATATCTTAAACCTATTTTTGTAGTACCTGTAACAACCTGTCTGCTACTAGTTGGATAATCTATTTGAAAAAAGCACATTTTAATGAGTGAATGATAAATATAGTTCTTTATTTGAAATCTAATACATAATTCACCTTCATAATATATTTACTGCCCTTCAAAACTTTTATGCTCTTTTATAGTTAATTACTACTGCCTATACTCATTCAATTACTAAGCTTCAGTGGTAAATCTGTAAAGATACATGACTGCAGTATTCAGCAAAAAAGCATTTTAACTCAATGGCAATATTGCTTTAGCGTAACCTTTCAGAGTCTCCTTTCTCACTTACTTTTTGTCATCTGTGAAGGTATCCCACCAGATAATGTTGTCCAATGACTGCAGTGTCTTTTCTGCAAGCCTCAAAAGCCTCCAGAAATATTTCATTTTTTATTTTATGATAGTCTTCGACAGCTGTGGGTATACTATTATATAACACTAATTTATAGCTGAATGGCATGTTAAGTTGAAAATATTATAAATTGTCCCATTCTAAGTAATAAAATGAGTAACTGTGTAGAGAAATAATAAAGAAAAGATTAATTTGGTATTACACGGAAATAAAAATTACCTTGGAAATTGTGTTTCAAGAGGGGATTTAGCCACAATTCTGCTTTTCTTAAAAATGTATTCAGATAATTAAATGTATGTTCCAATTTTAACAAAAATATTTAGGAAAAAAAATCCTCCCAGACAGCTCTGTAGGTGAATAGTGAGGTTTTCTTGCAGGTAGTGATGTAACCCACATATTCAGTATAATTTAAAAACTATGAGGTAAGTTACATCCATTTATATACTGTGAATATGAAATTACAAAAGAAAATTTAAAGTAAGAATAGATTAACCTTGTTTAAGGTTACAATAATCTTATATATCCGGTTGATTGTTTTTAAGCTCGGACTCATGGTGGGATTTCACCTGGTTGATGACACTGTGAAGTGCTGGTGAATATCCCTTTTCTCTGAATGTGACTGCATGCTGAAGCTGATTGCAGTGATCTTTTAGTGATCAGGGTGATTCAGTTTGTGATCAAAAAGGGGATATGAAACAAACCAAACAAGAAACCCAGCTTCCTTAGGCTTGACAATTTAACCATCAATGTTCTAATGCACGGGAAAGATGGGAAACCAGTTGGTTGGCAGTAGTTTGCTGCAGACAGGAATTGCGCTGAGCAGCCAGCCTGTAGCTGCTTTCCTCTGGGGAGCTAAGGACAGGTCCCTGAGTCCAACTGCAATTGGCAATGCATCATACTGCATTGCTAATGGTTTTGTGTTTCACACACTGCCAAAACTGACCATGAAGTCAGGCAATTGCTTACGTTCTTCTGGCCAAACCTTTATGTAGCATGAAGTGCTGATATCAGTATTATCTCCCTTTCGAACTAAGTAAGAATTTGGGCCTCTGAGTTTGGAGTTGTCATACTTAATAGTCTCCTGTAGCTTTGCTAGTCATGGAAGTTTACAGACACATTGTGTTTTGCTGTTCTGTGCTGGTGAAAAATGGTTACAGCTCAGTTGATATCCTGAGAAGAAAGATGGGCATATTTGAGATTTTCTTTCCTTCAGATCCTATAATAAACATGATTAATATCTTTCAGTTTTGATGATTGTGTTATTAAACAACTGTCCAAATCAGGGCATCTAATCTGATGGCATCCTTTATACAAAGCATACTTGCTGGGTCTACTGACTAGGAATGTGTGAGAAAATATCTTTTCAACCTGTCTGGTCTTACCTCTTTATTTCTAAGTATTATAGCTCTTAAAGTGTCTTTGTTTATCCCCTAAAATGAATGGCAAAGCTTCAATAAAACATTGGTGTAAGGATTATGAAAGTCTTAGCTCTCAATTCTTTTTAGTCTAATCTTAATTTTCTTTTTTCTTTTAAATCTGAACCACATTTAAAATTTTATCCTTAATTATAAAAATCACAATTGTTGTATCTTCAATTCATGAGCTTCTTCCACTTTGTAGTAATTACATCCTGGGACAATAAAAACTTGCTAGTTTCTTTAAGGCCAAAATAGAAAGTCGTGAGTTTGTAAAATACTGTGCTCTTTCTTGACTAATACTTGAACGAAAGCACTGGCGTACCACCTTCAGTTTGCTCCATGAGGCTTCTAGTCATTGTCACATAATAAGCAATAATTCTTAAGCCAAATTCTTAATTCTGCAGTGCTCCAGAACAATTATGATAAGGTAATTCTTCACTCATACATTAGTCAATGTATTCTGCTGCATTCAGTGACCTTGACAAGGAGTTTTAAATCCTGCTTCTGGTCAACATTTATAATGAGTAATTTTGCACTTCTGTAAATCCAAATATCATATAACTAAGCCTAATTTTTTAATAAAAATGAATCTGTACTTCAAGTTTGTATGAAAGGCTGGGATAACGTAAGTGTACATAGTTAGCCTAAACTCAGTCTTACCTTCTTACATTGTGTCACAGGAGATTTAGATTTTGGAAAGGGATGCAGGGAGTTGCATCTCTGAGTTGATGATACCTGATGTTTTTAAAGACATGGAAGTGTGCATCTCCACAGAAGGCTTTTCAATGTTACAATGATACTACAATATTCCTTGAAGAGAGTCAAATTCCAAAACTACTGCCACCTGAAAGTGTCTTCTTATCTCCATATCTAGTTTCAATGAAAAGACATAACAAAACATACTTAATCTTTTCTAGAGCTTGTCTAAAGGACACTATGCACAGGTTGATAAATAAAATTTCAGTGGGTACACACACTTTTTGCTATCAGTTTGTTGCAGAATCTGTCTACCTGCAGGCCTTCAATGACCAGATGAGTAAGGGAGATGTTAGAATGTAAATTCTCCCAGGACCAGAAGATAACTAACTCACTGGTCAGTCAGATAAAGAGAAATGCATGCTCAGGGAAAACAGCATTTGCTTCTCAATGAAGTATTAGAATACTCAATGTAATTCACTTATTTGGATACATTTCATAAATGTTTATTACCTAAATGAAGAATAAACATGTTTGGAATAGGTGAACAAGTCGGATGAGAGCAATGTGCTTAATCTGTTCACCTCAGTGAAGAACTCAAAATGGAGATTAACTATAAAAGCTAACATGCTCCACTTTTAAATGGGCTTTTCTGACTAAGGAAACTTGAGGAAGACAGAATCCCTGAGGAGGTTTTGTCAGGAAAGCGTCTAGAAAAAGTCTGTTGGATACATGAAGAGAGAGACCTTAAAGATGAAGTCCTGCTTTGATAGACTGTGTGCTTTTTTCTGTCACTTGCATTTCTTTTGGAACTATGAGGAACAGTAATGTCTGCATTGGATGTTGCATAAAATATATTTATTTTCAATTTACTTTTAACCAAGATTGTGTTAAAGGAAATGTTAAGTTTTCCTGGGCATAATAAAACAGTCCACCAAAGGGTGTCATATACAATCAAGCTACTAATACTCATCTAACATTAACACATCACTCTGAGGTATTTAAAAAGTAATGGTGTGTATCCCCTTAGAAATTTCATAGGCCATTTAGTGATTTGCTTTTGAGGTGTGGAAGAAAAGTCTTTCAGTGAGCAGTTTTAACTAGGATGGGTCTCTGGAAAGCAAAAAAAAAAAAAAAGGTACTAATAGTGGCAGTCCACAAGGTATCACAATCTTCAAAATATAAGTTTATGATCGGGTAGGAAATTTAATATCCATGCACACTAAAACACAATACAAAAAAACTTGGGACCCAAGACAAGTATTTCCCGAGTGGGTTTTGGCTTGTGAACAGAGTACATTGTAAATAGAGTAATGTTCTCTGTACGTGTTGGTGTTTGGAAAGATGTGTTCCATGAAAACAACTAAGATTCCTTTAGTTTGAAAATGCCAGAGTATTTACTTGCTAAATAAAATATAAAGAAAGCTGTAAATATGCTTCATTACAACACAGCCTGGTCTTTAGAGGATTTTGAATAGCTGTTGTGCACAGTGGAAGACAAATTAATCTTTCTGAATCTCTCTCAGCTGAAACATTTTAATGTTAACTAACAGTTTCTGGTGATCAAAGTGATGTAGTTAAATTATTTATTTACATATGCATTTAAAAGTTTTTATTGTTGTAGCCCAAGGGAAGAGAAGGGAAAGGGGAAGAAGAAGAAGAAGGTCTTAAGATAATTACCTGAGGTTTAAGAGCAGCTTCCCTGCCTTGTCCTAGGGCTGCAGTATCTTCTAGCTGCCTAAGATCTCCCAGTTTCCACATGGTCCTTTCTGTGGCTTCTCACAATTATAAGTGAAGTCATATCTGTCCTTTCTCCTTTTAAATAATAATCAGAGTAACTGATAATATTTTCATATGTTGAAAAATAATTTGTGCTATATTCTACTCTAGTCAAAATGGTTACTTATAAATCTCTCAGTTTTCCTGCACTTTTTTTTTTTCAATTTTGTGTCTTTTTCCTTTCCTTTCCTTTCCTTTCCTTTCCTTTCCTTTCCTTTCCTTTCCTTTCCTTTCCTTTCCTTTCCTTTCCTTTCCTTTTCCTTTTCCTTTTCCTTTTCCTTTCCTTTTTCCTTTCCTATTGATTTCTCTATTAGGAAAATTGAAAACTTAAAAATCAGGACTAAATTGTGTTTTGCACACAAAAGTAATCAGTAGAAGGCTCAGATTATAGTGTTGCTCTCTCTCTATATATATTTTCTTTTCTTGAAGTTAATTAGTTACAATTATATATTGCTGCTTTCAGTTAGTAGTTTAGCTGGCTTCTGCTATGTGGTAGTGTACTGCCCCAGGAAACAAACCAATAAATGCCAGCTAATTGGGGTGCAAATTTGTTTGTGTTGGCATTGGAAGACTGAAACCAATGCTATATAACAAACAAAGCAACTAAACTATCAAATCTTTTATAGCTCAGCTTCAGAATGAAAACATCATAAATTTTTGGTTATTAAAAAATATCTGATATAAAAAAATGACACAGAGAGAAAATTACCAGTTCTTAGTATTTCAAGAACAGGCTTTTTTTTTTTTTTTTCATTTTCTAATGCTTTTGGAACTTTGATAAAGTAAAATAAAATGAAGAATTAAAAACTTTTATAAAGGTCAAGGAGTCACGTTACTGTGATTTTCAAAACAGCTGAGGTTTGACCTAACTTTGCTCCGACTTGGCCATTTTATTCTTTTTATTTTCTTACTCTGTTTGTGTACAGTCTAAAGAAAATCATAATTTATTAAATGGCACTGACAAAATATAGAGATTAAAAATGTTCAGAAGACTTGCATAAATCTCTCTCTAAATCTATCTGATATCTATAATTTAATCTCAGTACTGACCTGATTGACACTTATTTTTCCCCCAGTTCTGGTTATAGACTACTTTTTTTGATGTTGTCAATTATTTGTATGGGCTAGATGAAGTTTTAAAAACAACTTTTCTCTAGTAGTTAACTCCCAGAGAAGGATTAAGGTAGTTTTTTCTTACAGCTTTTGTGATGACTGATGATTGCATTCATAGACACTTGGAGATTGAATTCTCACAGTGAGTATAGTTTGATATGTATACCTGATTCTACCTATAGATCCATTTTCAGCACCTTATAATAAAAAGCAGACAAAAAAAAAAAAAAAAAAGATGGAAAACAAGCGATATTTTTCCTCACTACTAGATCTTAACACTTACATAACACTTCTTTTCTGTGTGTTACTCAGACTTCAGATTGTTTTTCTGTGTAAATAACTGTACCACTACCCTTTTCTTTTCACCTTCAGATATATTAATTTCATATTAATATAGTCAGACATCCTTCCCATTTTCAAATTTCAAGGATACTTCTGCTTTAGAAATTTTTAGTATTGTAATTTTTACATTTTCTCATTTTCCTGTCTGCCTGCATTGAGTTTGGACAGTATATGTGAGAGACTATTTTTCTCCTTTTTGCCAAGTTTTAAAATTTTCTATTTGAATAGCTCCATAATGATAACTGCAACAGTTCTCTAATTCAAACAATCTACAAAAGTAATATCTCCCTGGAAATATTTTAACCTGATTAACCTGATCTAATGGAAGTAAAGTTTTATATATATATATATATTACTTTTTTTTTTTTTTTTTTTTTTTTTCCAAAAGACTCACCTGAAAGAAAATCTAGTTTCTGCATATTTCAGTTTTGTTTTAAATAGTGATCTTGAATCTTGGAGGCTTTAAGAATGGGCTTTTAGCATGTAAATTGTTGAAATTTAAAGATTGAGGGTTCTGATTTCAAGGGGTATGAAAGCCATTATTAGAGGGAGATGCAACTCATTTAATTTTACCAAGTTGTCTAAGAAGACTTAAATTATGAGGGTTCTAGAGACTGCCATCCTATAAATCAGTAAATTTTCTGTCATATTTATGTGAGAATGCATGCCATCCTTTTACAGATATTTTTAATTATTCTAAGTATGACAGTTGTTGATACAGATCACTGCTGATAAACAAAATCAAGAAAATAGTTGCGGTAAATGTATGCTGATGCTTATTAGTAAAAATGTGTAAATACACACCTAAAAGACCGAGTAAAAGACTTGAAGGCTATTGAAGGTTTTACTCTTTGTAATGTCAAAGTGCATAGCACATGATACTGGTTTTCCTAAGGACTCATGGTTTTATCTTGAAAGTTGACTTTTCAAAGGTCTCTTCTCACTGTTTCAGAACTAACTTACCTAGAAAAATTACTCTGGGATACAAGCATCATAATGCATTCTTAAACTGCTTTTAACTCGTGATCTATAATAAAAATAATGAGTTAGCTTACATTCTACCAGATTGGTTTACAACTTAACTTCAAACCACCTTACAGTTTAAGGGACTAAGCCAGGCTGAGAGTGGAAGAAAGGGTCTAACTGTATTCAAATGCTGATTTGAGACACAGCTCAACTGACCTGCAGCAATCAGGATGTTCTCTGTCAGGACAAGACCATTATTCTGCCCTTTGGACCTCTCGTTAAGGTATCAGTTCTCAGAATAGAAGGATGATATATTTTTGGCCATTCTGTTATTCTTCTTTGTGAACCATTTTTTGCAGTGCTTTCTCCTTACCTCACAAAAAATGTGTCTGCGTTCATGCACTTTTCATCTAGCTCTTTTCCTTGTCTTTCTTTCTGGATGCGATTAATGCCATATCCATATATTATGTGTTTGGTCTTGATGTACACATTCATTCCACTGAATTGAAACTCTGAAGTGCCCTAAAATGTGATAACTATAAATTATTCAAATTTTCAATCATAAATTTTAATTTGATTCTGAGCATACTAATCTCAGGGGATGTTAAGTAAACTTTGCAAGATACATAGACATATAAATTGTGGCATTAATGCCTCTCAACATCTTGATAAGTGCTCCATCGTAACATACATTCTTTATCTCTCCCCAGTTCTGAAAGCCATTGTTAGTATTTGTAGTTTTCTTTGTAAATTTTCAGGGGCCGATTCCTTACAGAGCTGCTCTACAACTGTTTTCCATTATTTTTCCTCACAGGAAAATAGTAGAATTGTAGGATTGTGTGCGAAGAGTTTAAGGAACTACTTTTGTCAATTATCATCAAAGAAACACAGAAAGATCTAGGCCATGAAGGGTCTTTGGATGTCTTCTAGTCCAAACTCCACTCAAAGCTGGGCAAACTTCAATATTACATTAGGTTACTCAGGACTGTTTCCAGTCATTTAAGAAATATTTCTGAGAATGGTGGTTCCATAAAATCTGGGCAATTTTTCAGACTATATTTTTGAATGTTACAGGATCAAAACCAAAAATGGCATTGAAGTACTATGATTAAAACATAATAGTTGTCCTGTAACTTCAGGAGGAGCCATTAGTTAGCACGAGTTCCTCCATGTGAAATGAAAACACTAACAAAAAAAATCTGTTTTTACCAATTTAATTTTATTTTTAGTTATTATTACTTTGTAAACATATTTGAGTTGTCATCTAAGATTAACAACCCGTAAGGTTTCTTTCAGCAAAATGCTGCATAGAAAAAAAATATTTTTTTTTTTTTTCCAGAGTATTAAAGACTCTCATTTGATTTAAGAATCAAACAAAACTATTTTTTTGTGAATTACTGTAAGCTGTAAAGATTTTTTTTTTGTATTTGTAGTACAGGATTATTTGCAGTAAAAGGATTAAATAAACCACAGAAAACAGTAAGTGGCAGGAAAAAGAAATAATGTGAAAGTTTTATATTTTGGATATTTCCTAAAGTAATTGTTAACTATGATAAGTAGAGGCAGATTTTATAGCACTGCAGTATACCTTACAGGAGGTATGTAACAAACTGTATCAATTGCTAATGCACTGGTATTAACAGAGCAATCCATGGCAATTGTTCTATCAATAATTACTGAGATATGGTAAAAAATAGTGTACATTGCTTGATGTAGCCATCCAAATGGAGGTCCAATAATTGTCTCCTGCATCAAACTGTAAAATATAATGACTTTTGAAGGTTGAAGTTTATGAGAGCAGTTCATTATGTGTTCCAAACAATGCTTTATTTTGCTATTGTTTCTTCATTATGTGGATAGGAAGCACTGTAGCAGAAATTGGGCTCAAGGGAACCAGTGTCTACCAGTTGTTTAACCTTGTGACATTCCACTAAAAGCACAGTTTCTTTTGAAATACATAATACATGAACTTCTCTGATTGTTTAGCATTGATCAGTACTCAAGTAAATTGAGTTACTATCCTATTAACATAAACAATAATAAGGCTTTAGTGATCCTCTTCACCCTCCCCTGGTGTATCAAGTGGCTTAGGGATTTCTGCCTCTTTAAACTGAAAGTCAATTTAAAACAAAACAAAACAAACAAAAAACAACCAACCAAACAAAAAAACACCACAGACAAACACATAGTTAGGAAGCTCTTTAACAACAGAAAACTATTTTGAAACACCATCCTTATGATTGCAGATGGATCCATTTTAACTTCAATATTCATCTTCCATTATAGATTAGTTCTCAGACTTCTTGTCTTCTGTTGTCAGGTCTATCTGTCATCATGCTTTTCTGTCTCTCCAAAACCGTACTAACCTATGCAGATAGTGCATCAGATTTCTATAGTAACATTATTACTCTCCATGCCAAAGTTAGCAAAAATTCTCCCCTTTATGACCTGATAAAGCAGAACATTAAATACATGTGTCTTACTCAGAAACAATGAAAGCATATTTTAGAAGCATGTTGTCCCTTTCTTTTTAAACGTGTGCACACACAGGTAATTTCTTTAAAAAGCTAAGAGTTTGACACACTGAAGATGCTTTGGTTTTGCCACATTATTTTTAATCTTTCCTCCCTCCCCTTCACCTTTCCAGTTGTAGAAAGCCAACTGGTCAAAATGAGTGGAACATTTCTAATATAAAGTAGACTTACTGAGTCTACTTTTGTAATTGGTTATACATAATTATAATTGTCAACATTTATTTTTAACTCTCAGCAAAAGTTCAGGATAAAATAGTAAGTTGAATCAGGGGAACATGCAAGATTAAGACTAACCACGTAACCAAGAGCATTTCAACTCTTGGTTACATGGTTAGTCTTAGTACTTCTATTTTTTAGTATCAAGCATTATGCTATGTAATTCATACTTGTGCCTAACATTTATTGCTCTGAATATACTAGGGTGCGTTATGGCATAGGATAATAGCACCAATTTATATAATTCAGTCATTCTGACTTGAGGTGAAAGGTTAAATTACTGCTTCTACCATTTGTTTTCAGGCCTGATGAAACATTTCAATTCTGCAAATACAATTTGTTTAGATATGTTTCTTACCTGATATGTGAAGAAACTAAGTCAGAGTAATTTCATTGTGGCATATGTCTTAGGATATAACTTGTGTATAGCTACATGGCTACAATAGAAATATATTGCATTTCCTTTTAAATAGATTAATCGTGGGACTCTGCATTCCATCCGGAAGTGCAAATAAACAGCCAGAATGAAGAAGAATCAATGGTTACAGTATTTTTACTCTGTAAAATATGCAACTTCTTTGTAATAGGTTATTGTCAACGGACTTAGGTATGAATATACTTCAAAGTGGCAAGGGGAAGTTACTGATTTCAATATGTCAGTGTAAATCCTATGAGTTTTATAGATGAGCTCTGATGGATGAGTCAGAAAATAAGAACAGTTATTGGGAATGTGCTAATAACAGTTTACAGCCAATCTGACAATGTTTTTCTCATCTGTACAGAAGGAATAATCAGCCTCATTAACATAGCAAGACTTATTAGAGCAACTGACAATTTGCAATCTCTACATGTCTTTTAGAGGAAATGCTGAGAAATGCTGATAAATATTGTTTGATTAAGAAAGAAGCTGAAAAGAACTTGCCGAAGAATCATATTTTTGTCATTTGTTTACCTGAGATCTCTAGTAACCTATTCTGTTAGACATTTTTTTTAGGAAGGCTAATATCAAAGATTTTGAAGGCTAATATATATCAAAGATTTTACTTAAGTACTTTGAAAGAATAAATGGTATGGATTTTCTGTCAAAGTATATCAGAACTAAATTATTCTCAGGACTTCCATTAGAAAAGAAACTAAAACTACATGTGCTTTAAAATGTGATTTTAAACAACTGATAATTAGACAAATCTCAGGCCTAGTTCCATTTAGTCAAGTTGGATTGAAACTCTTGGCAGCTGAAGATTTTTATCCACCAATTTAGAGTGTAGTTTTAAAAATCTTAATCTAAATTAAGAGCATATGCTTTTAACAGACAGAAATATATTTATTTCACTTAATGCATAATCTCCTTCCTGTTGGAATTGCTGCTGACTGTGTTTCTGTCTGCCTTTTAGTAGATTATAAGGTTTGAATACCTGAATATCTATAAAAGTAGCTATAACTAATATTTTCTAGCTTCACTTTAAAGAATTTGGCAAAAGTACTTGATTTTGGAATTCATCCTTTTTCTCCAAGTGACATAATTTGTTAGAACTTTTTTAGCTGCTGTCAGCAAGATTTAATATATATACATATGCATTACTAACTTGGATTTTTTTTTTTTTTTTGTAGTGTGCAAGTTGAATTAGCTTTATAGGGAGATTAGTATTGTGATTTTACCATCTTGAAGCACACCTCCTTCAAATTGTCAAAACTGAATTCTCAAGAAATCACTAATCAATTTCTGAAAACTGACATCATATTGCCATTATCCTTTGAAAAGAATTAGTGGGGTGTTTTTGCAAAAATCTAGTGTTTGGACAGAGCTCTGTAGGTAGTTCCACCATAGTTTCTTGAACAGCTTTTGTCACATTCAGATTAATGCTGCAGCCTTGCAGTAATTAGGGATTAAAATCTAAAACAGTGAGTTCCCATTTATGCTTGACAAAAAATCGCTCTTTAATCTGTGCTGCAGGGTAATGTAATCAAAGCACCCACATCAGATAGCTGCACAGACGCAGCCATTTGCCCTTCGGCATACATAGAGTCTGAGGCAAGTTGCTTGAATAATGGCATGACTTTAATGTTTATAAAAGAAAATAATATGCAGGTATCCTATGAAACCAAACTGTAGGAGAGCTGGGGTGGAAGAACTGTCACTGGCCTGGTTAATACCTATTTCTAAAAGTAAGAGATGGCAAGAATTAATAGACCACCTAGTTCATCCTTGCAGTACAATCTAACAAAATCTAATAAGCTCAAGCCTTCAACTAATTTGATTGAAGATTTTAAATAATCAAACTAAATCAAAATCATGCATTTTAAACACGAATCCAATCAAAGTATTATCATTATGGCCATACAGGTATACATCTGTATGCATCTCTGTATGTCAACTGTGTACATCTAGATAGACAATCACAACTGATACGACTCTAATAACCTTCAGATAGAAATACAGAAGTGTGAAGCCTAATTAGCAGTAACGTGAATAGAAAATTGATTGGAAGATAGATGTTAAGACAAAGTTGCTCACACTAAAGAAGAAAATACATGCTAGAGAAAAGCTTTTAATCTTTTGTTACAGAGATTGAGAGTGGAATTTCTTTCCAGCAAAAGAAAAATAATTCTTTTCAAATGAGAATTACAAATTTTTGAGAAGAATTTATTTGTTGAAAAACAGATGTACAACATACAAAAATTTATAAAAACATTATCCAAATCTGATTCTAAAATGTTTTTATTTGAAGGCAACTTTCACTTAACTCAGTTTACCTCTATTATTATTAGCTAAAGGACAGTGATAATTCTCTGAAATACCAGCTATCTCAAGGAGTAGAGGAAGATATTTGTCCTTTGCAAATCGTGAGATAACAGTGACCCTGTAGAGGTTGTATTTAAATAACTAATAGTGTCTTGCTTCCTGACATTGAAGGAAGAGTTGTCCTTAGCTATTTGTTATTTATTCTAAAGCAAGAATTTTTAATATCCCTTAGACATTTCAAAATACTCAAAATGGATCTATATTTTTCTCTTATGTTCTCTCCATTTGTCTACAAAGTTTTGCTCTGCCTGTCTTTCAGATATACAGAATAGTCTTGTATATAAAGTCTTAATGGTTCTTAATATTGCATTTTATGCATTGTCTACCCATCTCATATATTATGGCTTTAATCTTTCTTTGACTGAAAGGAATATTTTCATGCTTTTATTTTTTGTAATTTATATCTGCAATATCATATTATAGGTGAATCTCCACAGATTTGGACTATGTGTCATTTATATTCTAAGTACAAACATACAGATATTCGGAGCTGGTTTTGAATCACTTAATAGATTAATCTTCTTTTAATTATATCTTTCTCAAACTCCTAAAGTCAGCAGTCTTTGCCCAGCAGATAAGGATATTTTTTCAAGGAGAAATATCGATTAAAAATAGACTGACAAATCCATATTTATCCACTTTTTCTGGCAGTTTGCAAACAAATACCTTTAGAGTAGAATATAATTGTTACCTGCTCTGCTGATAAATTTCTCATCAAAGCCATATGCATTGAATTTAAGTGTTTCTTCTAAAACTTATAATCTTCATTCCTTGGACAGTATTTATTTGAAGTTCTCACCTAGCAAAAGAACATTTCCAGTATCTTTTTAATTTTAGACTTGGTTAGTACTGCATTTTCAATGGATGAGTTTTCATCAATGTGTTTATTATCTTTGTTTCCCTTCTGCCCTCCTTAAGGAGATACATATTTGTTTGTTTGTTTGTTTCCTAAATATGTTTACCACATCATTATATCTTTTTAAAAAGAGAATCTTCCTCACAGTTTTAAGTATTAGAAATGATAAATAGAATGAGAACTTACTATTGTCTTAGGAAAAAAAAAAAAAAAAAAAAAAAAAAAGGAAGAAGAAACACTTATAACATTTATTTTGCTACACTTTTAACACTAATAGTTAGTTCTGGAGTAGAACTTTAAAAAGCTGGCCTAAATTCCTGGCACTGCCTACATCCTCCTTCTCAGGGCAGGGGGAGATTTTTTTAAAATTATTATTAATATTGGCTGAAGTATTATGTTACTTTGGCTACCAAGTAATTACTAAAGATCAGTCTTTCTCTTCAGGGAAACATAAGTTCAAAAGTAAACCACCAGATATCTAATTAGTTTACTAAGCCATGTTCTGTTTGTGTGTATGTAAATGTTTCTGTGCAAATGCATGGGTATAAATGAATCTACATTGTGTGTATTCAGGCCAGTATAATGGTCTGAAATAATTCCTGCTGATTTTGTGTTCCTTAATAAATAAGTTTAACTATGATTCATATGGCTCGCCATAGGTCACTGATGAAGATGATTTCAGGCTTGCATTTCAAATATGGAAGGTATCTCACTGAAAAATAACAGTGATTTCTGGTAACAAAGGAGCATAAATTTTCCTTGTGCACTTTCTTCCCTCTAGCCATTTTTTTTTTCTTTGAACTTCTCCCACTAAGCTTGCTGATAATTTTCATTATCAAAATCAAGAAAAATCAACTTAAAATTTTACTTCTGCAAACAGATGTACAGAATATGACATGCCTGATCAGTGTCGATACTGCAGTTAGTAAATCAAACATGCCTTTTTTTACACAAAAGTCCGTGACTTTACAGAACTAGTATTTTTTTCCAGGCTTATTGCTTTTAGGGGATGCCTATAGTAAAGGCTAGAAATCAGAATGGTAGTCAAGAAGAGAAGCTTGATATCCGTTTCCTATATGTCCAAGCCACTCCATTCATGCATAGAATTTGATTGCTAGGCACAACTTGCAAACTTTAAAATATAAATTAAACAGAATTATGTGTTTTTTGTAAATTTTATACATTTACTTCCAAGAAAATTAAATACAAAATGGAATTTTATTGAAAAAATGTTCACTAGTTTGACAGGACAAAACTTTTACTATTGGTAAGTTAAGGAACTGTGTTTCTTTTGTGTGGCACCACTTAAAATAATTGTCTCAGAAACATAATCTTGATATGCTGAAATTGTTATCAAAAAGCATACTAAAATATTGGGATGTTTTTTAAGAACTTGCCCTGCCTGAAAGATTGCTCCTTATGAAAGAGGCAGTGAGAAGGGAGATGATTAATAATGAAAAGAAAGAAAAGATGAAGAAAATTATATTAACAAATACTGCAAGAACAGATAAAACATCAGCATCAGTGTCTGTTACTCTAAGTAGTAACACTTCTGTTTTCCTCAGCTCAGAAGCTTAAAGAAATACTAGAAGAAAATATTTATTTGCTTAATATGGAAAGAATTCAAGTAACTGATACAACTAAATTGTT
Organism: Oxyura jamaicensis; assembly: GCF_011077185.1. NCBI lineage: Eukaryota > Metazoa > Chordata > Aves > Anseriformes > Anatidae > Oxyura > Oxyura jamaicensis. The sequence continues at coordinate 4,735,861 of NC_048896.1, forward strand.
TCGTTTCATGGGTCAGTTCCTGATTCCTATGCTTCTACGGGGTAAATGTCTCTCATAAATCTTGGAATTCTTACAGGGACATAATTGACCCTTGATTTTTATTGCACTTAAAACCCTAAGAGAAAAAAAAGACCAAGACTTGTGTCGGGAAGCTAAATTGGCAGTTCTTCCTGACCTGTGGACTGAGCCTCATCTGTCTCATCATGAAGTAAAGACACTTAACTCCATTACAACTTTACAGCACAGTAGATAACTTAGTTATCACATAGAAGAGAAGCACGCCTATTTATTTCTTTATTTTCTCACATTATTAAGATTATCTGCTTTTATATACATAAATTACTTGTGTAGTAACTTGTTTGTGACACAACAAAAGTCAGTTTAGGCTGAGTGAGTAGTGCAGAGGGCACAGAGAGAAGCTCAGGTAGGCAAAAAAAATGTTTTGTTCTCATTTTAAATTTAATATTAAGCAGTTTTTTTAAAAAAATATGTGTGTGTAAAGCTGGAGAAACATGTTAGCAAGTGGCTTCCTCTAGGCTTTTTCAGTCCTTCCTGTGTTAGTTTATTCATATGTACATGTGATGGTAGACTCGTGTCAGGCTGAGTAAAGTTCTTAAAAGTCTCATTATTTTAACAATGAATGTTGTTAGTTTTGCTCTTTCATTTCTTTTAAATTTTGTCAGCTACATCATTGAAGTATTTTCATTTAGATCTATTAAAATCTGATTCTGAAATATTTTTATTTTATGGCAACTTTCATGACATACAGCTTAACTTAGTTTACCTCTATTATTATTAGCTAAAGGACAATGATAATTCTCTGAAATACCACCTATCTCAAGAAGCGAAGGAAGATACTTGTCCTTTGCAAATCACCAGATAAAAGTGACTCGGTAGAGGTTGTATTTAAATGACTAATAATGTCTTGAATCCTGACACTGAAGGAAGGGTTGACCCTAGCTATTTGTTATTTATCCCAAAGTAAGAGTTTTTAATATCCCTTAGACATTTCAAAATACTCAAAATGTATCTATATTTTGGAGATGTTACACCACAGGTAGGCCAGTGGCAAGCGTTTTAAGGTTCCACACTGTTGCACAGCCATTAGGAGTAAATTGATTAAATAGCTACTATAACTCTTGTTAGCAGATTATTAAGTCTGTCTAACAGTACACAGAATTATTTGGTCTAAGCATTCATATTTGGTGGGATTTGTTGTAATGCCTCCTGAAACTTAAATTTATTTGAACTTGAAATGACTCAAAAGGCTAATACGTTGACTGTCAGTTCATTTTATTAAGTTACTGGTGACTTTATAACAGCATTAGCAAAGATAGATTTTTCTTCGCACTTTTGCAAACCTTGAGAGAAAAAGAATGAAATAAATAAAAGAAAAAAGATTACATATGCAGTAGCACAGGATATGCCAACATCAGACTTACCTGAACAATTTAGGAGGAATTTACACTGAATCCCAAGGACTTTCTTCCATGATACCATGAAGTTCTTCAATATTTTAGAGTATTGCGTTTACCTGATATTTTTCTATGTCCTCCTTTAAGTACTGTGGCTCTGTTACGAATCACTGAAGTTCTGAAAGTAATTTTTTAGTTCATAAAAATCATGGAAGTTTTATAATTAGTTTCAGAGAGGAGCAAGACTGGAAAATTAGCTACAAAGAATACGTCCCCATTAGCAGCTGAAGAATTTGGTAGTTTTTCTTGGAAATCATTCTGGCAGCTGTATGCCAGTTCTGATACAAATTATGCTTCTGAAAAAGGAAACTCTGGAAAGTGATTTCCATAAAACAGCCAACCTCAGAGCCATCTTGGTCCAGCTGGACCATATGGAACTGTCAGCAGTGGCAGCCCTATGCCACTCTCCCCTTCCTTCTCAATCTGTACGGAATAGGAAGAAGCCAAGCACCAGCAGATTTGGCAAGCTAATTTTGGTATTAAGCAAAGTTGTTCCTAGGAGAAAGAATACTACCTGGGGCATTGCTGTTTCTTATGAGTTCTTCCACAAGTGATTGCAATGGTTCTCTGGAGATCGGTACTTTTGAAGTGGCTGGAGTTATATTTTTGGCTTGACAAGTTCCAGAATAGGGTAACTGCCAAAACAGTGCAACCCTGCATTTCTCTACCTCTTAAAAATGATGCATTTTTTCTGTTCCTACCAGTGTATCTAGAGTATGTAATATAAGATGCAGTTACCATGTAAATTATGTAATGTGTGTCAGGATAAATTTTATCCAAAAAATTGGAAGATACTGGTCTACAACACCTAGGTTATTAAACTGCCTTGTATGCTGGGAAGAAAATGTGAGAAAAGAGATTCTTCTACATTATTTCAGGATCAAAATTACATGTTGATAAAGCATAAAATTGCTGCTCTGAAGTCTCAAGTTACATGATAACACCATGAGATTTTATGAAATCTGAAGGCATTTGTCTCATCTTAAATGAATATAATTGTGTGATATATGTCAGATAAAGGGGTTTTATGCTGTCTCAGGCAATACTGCAAGACTGCTTTTAATGAACAAATAAACAAATTTTGTTTCTGTTGCTTGTATTTTACCTTGTTGAAAACAATATTATATCTCTTATCTAAAAGAATAATGCTACCTAATTGAAGAAATGTTGCTCTAATGCACAAAAGATCTGATGTAATTTTTCCTAATTTCCAATTCATCTCTTTTGCAGAAAGTAGCCTAACAGAAGAGGCATTTAAAGAGTTTTAGTTCTTAATAGCTGTATCTGTACTGTTCTGTATAGAGGTCCTTAGGGAAAACAGAAACCTAAATTTATCTGTACATATTTCCTGTCTAAAGACAGCTTTTGGAGTTGGATTTAGAATGATCATGTGGATTTTTCTAAAAAGAAACCTAATTTCTAACCCCTACTATAGAGGCCACTCGAGGATTGGATACCTGCTATTCAGTCTTTACAAAAATAGTTCTGGAAAAGATGAAGGAGAACATATGGGAGTATTTCCTAGACAGGCCCTGGCATCAGTGAATGTAGAATTTTCAAGTAGGCACACTGGTGAAAGTGTGCAGAGAGAGGAGGGATATTTGCTTCCTTCAACTTAAAAGAAATCGGAAAGAGCAGACAATTTTTCAAACAAAGAAATCTATGATATGTTTGTAATCACTTGGTAATTGTTTGGGGTTAAATGGCTCAAAACAGTGGATTGAAATCCAGAGGTGATTTTCTAACAAAAACTTGTCAGTTTCGGCTAATCTGCAATGCGGTATCATTATTAACCTTTTTGTCTGTACGAGCTTTTATTTATGGCTCAGAAACTGTGATTTTAAGAAATGTATGCTCTGAAAATATCAGTCAGTTCTAAAAGAAACATAAAGATCAGAGAAAATGTAGTCTCTGAAAATCAGTCTAATTAGAATATCAGTAGCTGCATTTTCAGTGTAACTGCAATAAACATCATGGGAAATTAGAAAGATAATTATGGGAATTGTTACCCAATGAACTTCACTGCTTATTTGGCAAATAGTCCATTTGTACTGAAATGCTTTGTGCAATGTGAAAGACATTCTACTATTCTCTTTGGAAATAGATTCCGTTTTATACCAAGTTCTCCAAACACTATAGTCCATTTAAACACATATTTAAAGGGGAAAAATATTGAAAAGTGTAAAGTTCATTTTTAAGCAAGTAATTTTACTTGGTAAGATACTGACAAAGAATACCAGGAACTTTTTTTTTTTTTTTTTTTTTTTTAATGGTCAGTGCATGATCTTGATTTTTAAAGGACCATACTCATAAAAAAACTATTATGTATGTACATGTATTTAGCATAAAGAATCTTTTTAGCTATCATTACTTTTTATTTATTTGCTGCTGAAAGAAAGGTTAGTTTTGAAATAGATGTTACATGTATACAAACTACGATTTAACAAAATTGCTCAGCAGAAATAACTCAAGACAAACTTTCCATGATAGATTTGGCCAAAATTTGTCATCTTCTTTTTGTTTTATTTATTTTATTATTTATTTTATTTTCATTTTTTTTCCTGTTGTTCAGGCATGAGATTGGGTAAAATACTGTAGACCCTGATTTTATTATAACCAATTTAAATAACTGTTGTGTATATTTCTTCTTTTACCCTGTGCCTTTTGCATGCTTTTGATTTTACAGTTACTGTCAATACAGTTCTTACTGCTTTTTCTCTCATTCTAACAGAGGATTAACAGTTTATGTAAGAAGAGATGTACTGTACAAAGTTTGACTCTCAAAAGAAGTCTTGTAAACTGTGAGCTCTGACAGAAGCATTTGCTATTATTGCTATTGTTTGGTGTTTATTTAAAGCTGCCAGTCTGACAGTGAGTTTGGTACCATCCCCGGAGAAGAGAATCTTTATGCCATTGCCAAGTAGCATCTCTTTGATTAAACACATCAATTAATTCTGCTGTAATCTAACAAAATGGGGTCCTTTTGACTTTAACCTTTCTTAATGTGGCATGTCTGTTGCAGACAGGAATGTTTGTAATCGATGGAATAATTCTGTTCACACCAAAGAATGCTAATTTTTCTAGTAGAGAGAGGCCATAGCTAAACACATAGATACCCCTCTGGATTGCATATAGATAGCACCACTAGCCAATATTTTTTATTTATCATGAACAGCCGGTATTATTGCAAGAGTTGTAATACTTAAGTCCTGCAGCTTTTGGGGCCTCTCAGGACTCAAAGGAAATCTTCAAGAATGGTGAGTGCTCCAGTCCAGTTTTCAGTTATGTTCTGCCAAGCTGAATTTTTTTTATGCCTTAATCCACAGAGTTTTACTTTGTATAATCTGTCCTTGCACCACTGATGGCAGGGAAGACATGGCAATTTACACTAAATACTGAAGCTTACTGTATGGCATTATTTCATCCATATTGTTCCATGTGTATGATGGATCTGGGAATTGCTAAAAAGTTACTGCATAAGTCCATTAATTTGTGTGGTATCTGAAGCAATCTTAAATGAAGTGGCCCCATTTCTCAAAGTTATGGAATCCATCACAATGTAAGAAGTAATATACATGTGCCTGTGTAACCACTGTAAATCTGTAATAAAAGTGATAGGAAAATATTTTGACATTTCCCTTTTTCATCTAAGCAAGTTTTTCAATAGAATCCAATAATTACTTGACAGCAGAGAGAATTAATGACTGCAATAAGTCAGCATGGAATTTATAAATCTAAGTTAATTTATAATGTTTCTGCCATGATATAGGTGAAAGATTTTTTATTTGTGTTTTTGTTTGATTGTTTCTGGTCTGTTTTTCACTAGGCTTCCCTACAGGCTAACCCTGGCTCAAGAAAAGCTCAAAAAATGTTTTAAGTAAACATACAAGGCAATGAGCCAACTTAAAATAAATGGAATTAATTGAAACCCCAATACTCAAATTCTTCAGTATTTCTGTTCATAAAGTGCTACAGTAATAAATGAAGAGTGACAGAGAATAATGTAACTTAAAATTGCCCTTTTCACTGTAATCCAAAGAAAGAAGTAATGAAAAAGAAAAAATGTAAAGGTATGACAATGCTTTTATTTTTAGTTAGTAATGAATATTAGTAATACTAATTCTTTAAGCATTGTAATAATCTTCAGCATGCTAATATGTGTTGATTACAAAAATGTTTTTGGAGGCCCAGAAATAGTGCTGTGACTCCTGTCTCTTTTAGATTGTCATGTATAGTTCACTGCTTTCATCCGAATTTGTACAAATGTGCAAATATCTGTGATGAACTAACAGAAAAATGCTCATGACTTCTGCTTTTGCTGAAGTGAAGCTCAGGATAAACATTTATCTGACTTAATTTTCATTTTATTTTTTTTTACCTTGTAAAGCCACTCAATATCCTACATTTTGAATCAGAGAACAATGTCATGTAATGAAAAGTATGTAATCCCATCAAGTAGAATTGAGATGTTTTATAAATTAGTATGATTGATTTATGATGATGCCTACTGTTCCCCCACCCCCTTCTGATTTTTGGCATGATTATACAATCTAGCTCTGAGTTTTAACCAGGAATTCATGCTGATTATATTTCTTTAGCCATTAACACAGTTTAACTCCTCACAGATGAAGATTATTGATATTTTTGCCCTTCTAATGAATGCTGCAGTTCATCTGGCTTTATCACAAACTTTTTTTTTTTTTTTTTTTAATAGTCATGAACCTGTGTGAAGACTTTATCTGCAGAATCTACGATGTACTTTTTATGGTACATACAGGGAAGATATGCCAGCAAGAGACACAGAGTTGCCTGTTCCTTTTTTATGTTTTATCCATACTAAAAGTCCATACGCACATTTGGAGTGAAAAGTCTGAGTCTTTAAATTGCTAGAGAATTGAATCTGGTTTTAGACTGAGTAAAAAAGGCTCTTTATTTCTCCCTGGAACTGACAAAATAATGAGTTAAATGCTGATAGTGCAGTGACTTGGCAGGCAGATGGTACAAATATAGTATACTGAAAAATACCTCACTTACTGTCTTGGACATTAACTATAGAGTATTCTGTTGAGAAAAGACATGTTGATTGGTGGGATGGATTTTTCTTTTTGGTTTATCTCAGAGGCCAAAATGTGATTTTTGTGAGTGTTAGGAAATGAGTAAATAGCTTGAGCAGATTTGGGCCTGCAATACAGATTAGAAGCAATTAGAAAATTGCATTCCTTTTTTTTTTGTTTGTTCTGTTTTGTTTCCCCCTCTCATTTTTTATCTTTGCATTTTCTATTTTCTTTCAAATTGAGTAAGCCTCTAATGTTGAAGGTCCTCAGCTGCTCTGTAGCAGTAGGACAACAGAGCCCAATCCAGTAAAATGCTGAGCATTCCAAACCCTGTGCAATAAAGCAAATAAGTACATATTTACAATTAAGATGATTTGTTTAACAATGAGGTTTTAAGTTTAATTGCATTGTAGTTTTCTTTTTGACTTTGAGGAAAAAGCAATGTAGCAACTTCTAGGGATAAACTCCAATTAAGAATATGTTTATTTAGTTGTTTCTGTTGATGTTACTAACCTAATACATATCCACGCTAACTGCATTACTTCATTATTAATGTTATATATATATAAAATAGTGTAGCTTGACTGGAACAAGTTTTGAATGAAATCCAGACTTTGTCAAGTTTTCTTATGTTCTGGGCTGTTATGAGTTCTGGAGTTCTGCATGCAAAAAATGTTTGCTGTTTAATGTTGAGTGATCAAGTCTTATCTATGAGTACTTGAAATACTTTTATGCCAGTTTAAACCATTTCTCATTAACTTTTTTTAGTTTTTGTTTAAGCATGTAAAGATCCATTATATCTTACTCTGTAACTCAAACAGTGAAATGCTGGGAATGGCAATCCTGTTCAGACTTTGTTACAGGAAGACTTTGCGCATAAGCCTGGACTTTCTCATTATAATGTCTTGATTTTCTGCTAGCCTGCAGAGCATCAAATTAAACTTTTACAATCCTGCAACTGAATCTTGTAGACTATTGCAAAAAATAAATAAATAATAATAATAATCTAAGAATTACTGACTGATTTATGATTCAAATGGTATTAGGAAGAAACACTGTCCTTTTCCTAAATTTGAGGAAAAACTGTACATTTGACTTTATGTTTACTGAAGACAATAGCCAAGTATCTGCTTCTACCTTTCAGGCCAAGTTGACATCTCGGGGCTTTATTATAGATCTGCCTTGAGGCATTGGCCCTTTCATTTTGCTTGATTTAAAATAACAGAAATGTTTTGATTAAAAGGACCAGCCAAAGCTAATTTCGGTGTTTACCCTGAAGCATGATCCCTGTGAATACATGGGGTTTATTCATCCAACCATTACAGAAAATGGTTTAAAAAAATTACTCTTATATTCACTGATTTCATTGTAAATGAAGGCCCACAGCCTTCCCTGAGGGCTTGCCATTACAAAGAAAGGTATAGATTGAAGAGGAGGGGAAGACTTGTGTGTCTAACTCAAACATGTCAAGCGTTCACTTCTTTCCTGAAGAAGAATAATGCATTTAATTAGACTATCATTGTGACAAATTGGTTGTGATGAGGCCGTCTATCTCATGAGAATGATGCTAATCTTTCCTGTAGTTTAAAGGCTCTCCTGTGTTGGCATAAGATAGATAAGTAGTCTTGGGGGGGGGGGGGGGGGGCTCTGCAAGAAGAAGAAATTCTTACTATTAAAATCATTCAATTATTCGATTGTCTTGTATATGTATTTGTTTAAATGAAAAATGGTTTTGAGGACATAAAGGTTTTACAGCACTAGGTTCCATTAATGACTTAAGCAATGCAGAACTCAGTTTATGAGTGCATAAAACCTCTGCCTCTGTAGTGAAAACCTAAACCTGCAGTTTAACTTCACTGTACGGTAAGGAGACAATTATGTACCTGAGGAGGCTGGCCCAGAAAGCTACTTACTGACTAAAGGACTATTCCGATGGAACTGTATGGCCCATGATTTGCAATTGAGACACTTTAGAAGACACTGTGTGTACATGTTGCTATTTTTGCTCAGCAAAACCAAGAATTCTTTCTTAAAAAAGGTATCAACAAATTTATTTCTCAGTATTAAGCATGCCTGCTTTCATTTCAGAATGTGGCCTGCACCGCATCACCTCCCAAAATTTAACAATGAAAAAAAAAATTCACTAATCTTTACAAGTATTTTCTATTACAGGGCTTTGCATAAAGAGCAATAAAGTATTGTTCTTCAGTGCTTGATGCAAATTTTGAATGCTTGCTTTAACTTCATAGGAGTGGTCTTTTAGGATCTTCTGAAATTCAGTAAAAATAAACCCTACTGTAAAGACTATCACAGATAATGTTGAATTGATACAGTTCACCACAAAAGGCAGAAGATCAAATAGGTCATCAGTCTTTGGTGAAACACTTAAACGCTTGTGACCCATCACCATTATCTAAGGACAAATGTTTTGCCATTTCTAAAGGATCTCTGATTTTTTTTTTTTTTTTTCCTCCTTAAGCTTCTTGTTTCATAAACTTTTGACCATTTTGTTATTCTCTTGCTTCAAAGCACGGTGAACAAATATTACTGTGCCTGAAACGTCATTGGAGTTGATTAAAGTAATAGCTTGCAATCTTTCACATAAAGTATTTAAAAAAAAAAAAATGTACTTATGAACCTTTCTGTTCTGTTGCAAATAATCACATATTAAGTTTTTGACACCTATAATAATCTCTAACATTTTGATTGACAAAATGTAAGTTTTTTCTTAACTGTAGTTCTCAAAAAACAAAAAGATAATTTCTTAGTGTCTTGTGGCCTGTCTGCCCATACCAAGCTTCTCTGAGCAGGCAGCTGCAAAAAAATAACTAGAAAATTGAAACAGTAGAAGCATATCGAAGTTAGCATTGACTAACAATTGTGAGCCCAACAGTTTGGCTGTTGATACAAAAGGAACAAATAGAATAGGAGCAGATTGGGGATGGGGAAATACCTTGTCGCTAACACCTTAGAAAGCATAGATATTTCACTTTGCAATGACTAAACTTGCTATCCAAGATATTCTGGGTAGGATCTAGCAGTTGCCTGCCTTTCATTTATTTATTACAAGATGCAAACACCTGTATGGTACAGCTGCGATGAATGAAGACAAGTATACTTTGTTGGAATGCTAACTAGCTCTTTTAAGTAGCTAAACTCTATTAAATTGACAGCCACAGTGTTATAGCATTAAAGGTCATGGGAGGCTGTTAGATGTGTGCTAATTATTTCCCGCTGTTACATACTGAAGTATCAGCTGTATCTACTGAATCAGTGAGATTTTTTTTTTTTTTTTTTTCTTCGAAAGAGCTGTTTCCTCTCTTCCTGCGGGTTTACCCACAATAACATAACAAATAATCTGCAAGGACTTTCACCCGTTTACGAGGTGACTATATATTTCTTTAACTCTCTTATGCTAGCTAGTTAAAATGAGTCTTATAAAACTGAAGCTTATATTGATGAAGAATTAATAAGATAAGTACTGTTCTTGAATAAAAGCCTAATGCAATAGACTTATGGGGAAAACATTGCTAATCTAGACAGTTGATATCAGAGAAGGAATCTGCTTATTTCTTTTTACTGTAATTGCAATAGAATCCAGGACATGGTGAAGATAAGGATGCTTATGTGAGCTGATCTTTATATGTCCATTTAAATGTCAACTAATTTGTCCATTTATTAAACTGCAAATGTGGAGGCTAGAGTGCAAGCATTCCACACTGCTTGGCTAACAGCAAGCTGCTGGAAGAGAAGTCATTGTATGCTTGCAAGATTACTGCTTAACCTCAGTTAGGTTGTTTGTAGCAGGAAAATGGTGTCATCTTGTTTCAACCCATGTTAGTTAAATATAGCATCTGGTATACTAAAAAGTAAGAGAATGAGTATGTGTGTGTGTATGTGAAAGCAATCAGCTTGAAATACCTTGTTACTTCAACTGAAGGATGTTTTTTTCTGTCTCAAAGATCAGATTCAGGAGGTTGAATAGCTCCACTGGCTGCCTAGCACAGCATTGTTATTAGTTCTAGCAGCAAATGAAGCAAATGTGCTTATTAGAAAACAAACTAAATGTGCTTATTAGAAAACAAACTAAAATAATTCAACTTCCCAATGATAGTTCAAAAATCATGATGTGGTTATATCTAATATGTTTAAAGGAATTCTGCTGTATTGTTTCCTCCAGCACATGTTGGGATTTAGTACGCTCAGTTGTTGTTCATTTGCTGGAGTCAGAGTTTGGTTGATATTCTGCAATATGTAAACATCTGCTTGAAGATATCCAATTGCTGCGATATAATTTCAATGCCTGAACTGGGGTAACAATTTTTATGATGTGGTATATTTTGATATTAATCCAGTTGTGATTGAAAATGCACTTCAATTCTTCTAGGAGTTAGAATCATTATCTAATAAAAGCTAGTTATTTTTCTTCTGTCCTTCCCCTTTCCCAGATCTCTGGCCTTTCTGCTGTGTTGAAGCAGTTGAACCAAATACAAACAACATTAACAGAAAGCTATGAAGCATGTCTCAGAGGAAGAATTAGGAAATCAAATGGTTATTTAGAGACTGATCTGTAACTTGAGATGTATTTTATTTGAAAGGAATATTGGGGGGGGGGGCACACATCTATCAACAAATTTTCCTTGCAGAAGGAAGACAAACTTTCTCAAGAAAGAGTGAATGAAACATGGAAGAAATAATGTAATGTGTGTAACAAGGGGGGAAGCATGGTGGAGTTTTGCAAAAACTGTAAAAACAAAAACAGCAACAAAAGAACAACCCTACAAACCCAAAATCCAAAGAAAAAGCCCTTCTGGGACTTGCTCCAAGAGGTGAACAAAAATATGGGTTGGCAGCTGCAAGCAAGAGCTCTTCTCCTTTTCGTTCACATACTGCAGACATGACATTTGTCTATTGTACTTGCTGATAGCTTCCCTGATTGATTAATGTATTCTCTGTATTCCCTGATAAAGTTTGCTTATTCTGATTTTTGTCTTGGGTTATGGTATAATCTACTTGACACCTTGCAGGTAAGTGAATTGTTATCCATCCTACCACAAAAGTACAGCAAATGACATGATGGTTTCCAGTATGTGTAAAATAAATTGTAATGATTGCCTGGGAGTTAATGTAAATTTCCAGGTAGACCCTGTAAATATCCCTAAATCTCTGAGTGTAATGTACTGCTGCAAATATGTATGAATTGGGAGAGCCATCCTAAAGCAGTGCAGCAGAGGACTGCTTTCTGTTCTGTTTCTGTACAGCTCCTTTTTGTGACACAGTTTGAGACTCTTGTTAATGAAGTCTGTTTCAGTAAACTTCACTACCTCTCTTAAGAGAAGACAGTAAAGAAAGATATGCAGAATTGTGGTCCTAAATATTTTAAGCAGTTTCATGATGTCTTGTCTATTTTTTTCAATTTAAACTGAATAATTGAAATTGCACATGAAACTAATCTTTGTCTTTTTGAGAGGAATGTCTGGGAAGTCTCTAAGCATGACACTGGAAATTAACACACAGGGTGTTACAAGTTTCTGTCACAACAGCAAGCAAATTATAGTATGGATTGCTATGTTAAAGTGTCAGCTGTTAAGATTTTTCTCTGTGGTTCTATGGTTTTGGAAGCCCAGTCTTGCAGGCTGTTTGTGGGGCACAGAGTAAATTTCAGTCAGTTATTTCAGATAGGTCTGATTTTTGCACATTTACAACTAAATATTACAGGAAATCCTCTTTGCATAGGAAATGGTATTCATGGGTTTTTATACCAAGAGAGAAGTATCATCCCCTACTTAATAAAAAATAGATGAGAACTGTATGTATTGCTCCTATGCGCAAAGAAGGGATTATTTTAATACATGGACAGAATTTGATATACATGGAATAATAGCAAAGCCTGGTCTTCTGCCTGAGTTAAAACTGTGCTCCTGGAGGTATATCCTGAATCTTTCCCATCTGAATAATGATTTAGTTTTGTGATTTAACAGAAAATACCATGTAGATTAATCCAATAAGAGTGTTTCACTTTGCAATATTATAATGACTTTTGGGGTAACTATTTAAATAAATATATAAATTACTTCTTTTAAAATTGTGAGTACTTCACAAAAGAATTCCCCAACCATATCCTACAGCTCATTAATGACGAGTTCTTTGGTTTTGGGCCTTCTAACCTACTTCTGACCCTTTCTGCTAAAGGTCACGTAATACTTTACTGCCATATGGCAGTAGCAGCGAAACTAGGCGCATTTTCTCTGCAATTTTGAATGATTCGTATCATGAATAGCACAACAATTCTGATGAAAAATATTCTGTTGAGTGCTTTGCATTAAGTTCCATGGCTTTTAAGTGCTACTGGTCTTACCTTTAGCATACAATTCAAGTGACGGGATTTTTTTAGGTGGTATTGCTTTATGACATGAACATTTATTACTACTAACTGCGAGTTTCTCAATCATGGCTGAAGTCCTTACTAGAGATGTCTTTCTTCCAGGAGGAGCTGCCACAAATTAAATTTTTGGTGACCCGGTAGCTTACAGGTTAGCTCAGTTGTGCTTGGTTCTAATATAAATTTTAGTCATTCATTATGGTAGGTAGTGGACATTTTGTTTTATTTTGCTTTTTTTAAAGATCAGTCTTGGGAGCCCATAAAAATGTAATAGTAAGCCACTTCCCTGCAGCAGTGAGAGACACTTCAGAAGAACTGTTCTGATAGTTCATAAGCACTGCCGTGATGCAACACCTGCACAGTTATTTTTCAAGAGCTCCTTATATAAACCTAATGTACAAACAAGCATTGTATGTGGCATTAGTTTGTTAGAATTGCTACCTCTACAGTGCTTAAGAGCCGTTGTAAGATTGAGGCTTAAAGTACTTTGTTTTGTGTATTGCTGATGGATTCTACAGAAAAATTGAGCTGTTGCTATAAGTGCATTAGATGTGTTCAACTGTTTGAGTTAGTGTGACAAAGCACTGCTACTACTAAAATTATACATTGGGAATTTTGAAACAGAAAGTCAAAGTTTGGTGACTAACAAGTGCTTGTAGGAATTCCCAGTAAGGTGTTTTGTTTTGTTTTAATCTATTGACAAGGCTTATGTTACGTTAGAGCCAAATTTGTGCTTTAGGAATACGATAGGTGGATTTTTTTATTTTATTTTTTTTCCTGATCTCTGCTGGGTTTTTGCTGCTGGTCATGGGGAAGATGTTTTTACTAATGTTTCCTGGTTTTGCAAACCCCTTTTCTCAATATCTAATTTTGATGGAGATTTCCTGACTGCTTACATGCTAAGTTTCTCAATATCAAAATATAAAAGCTACTAATAAATAGGTACATATTAAACATTTATTAAATATGAATATCAAATATTGGGTAAACCTTGTCAAGCTCGAGCTGTTTCTTCCAATTCCTAATCAGGCATCTATGTATAAGCATGTAATACATCCCTTCTATTTGTAGTGGCAGGGTGGGATTTACACTACCCAAAAAGAAAACTACAGTCCTGGGTGCCGTCTGAATGTAAACTGGAAGTTGTGGGAGATATGGAGAAAATGTCAGAACAAATCTTTTTTCTACTTTGCAAGCCTGTAACTGTGTTAGATTGAAGGAAGACTATTGGTTTTAGCTCCATCGTGATCTGATGCTTTAAATGATTTATTTTTCCTATAAGGACTGATGGAACCCCCAGCTGGGGAGAGAGCTTACACTGCTTTTATCAGAGAGAGTTCTGCATTTTATTTTTTTTCCTCAACAGTCCTTTATTTTTTTTCCATGGTTGTTAGTGGCCAGTCCTTTTCCTGGGTCTTTCCTGCACTGACCTTTCTTGTGGGCAAGGTGAACTTTGCCAAGGTTTGTCTAAGAAGGTGACATCGTACACTGAGTTACTTGTCCTAAAGTCTCCAGCCAATTAAAGGTTAATTGGTAAGAAATGGGCCAGAGCTGCAGCAAGAGGATGAATGAACACACAGCCCATATTAGGTGATAAAGGGACATAGAATTACTAGTAGTATTGATGGTTTATAGAAAAATGTTTTAAAATTTTAAGATTGTGCTGGGGCATTTCAGAATCTAGGGTATGGTAATTCTTGGCAGATGGTGGACTTTGAAAGTAAATCTGTTCGTTTAGAAGTAAATCATCCAGAGAGAAAAATTACACTAATTTTCTTGACCTGGAGAGGGTCTGGCAAATAAGTTGTCAAAGGTTCAGTTTGTTAGAAGATTTATTACAGTTTGTTAGAAGGTTCTTTGTCTTCTTGCAGAAGAAGATGCAAAGGAAAGATTTAAATAAAAGCTGCTTTAAACTGTCATCATGACTCTATGCTCGTAGATAACACAACTTTTACTTTTTCCCTTCTTTTGTTTTCCCTTTTCTTTTTAATGAATGCTAATCACCTGCTTCACAAATAATTGACCTCATCAAACAATGTTCTTTTAATCAGTTGCTTTCATCTGGTCTGCAACATTTAAATTAATTTAAATAAATATAACTTGTTTTTCATTGATTTGAAATTTTTAGAATAATTTTCTTTTCTCCAATTAACCTCAGCATGATATCTTCTGATTTACAGTATTTGATATAATCACAATAGAAGGATATATCTCTGGTCTTTTAATTTTGCATGTTTTGCCAAGTAGACTTACCAGAAAATAAATTAGAGCTGCTATCAGGTTTTTATAGTGCAATTGTATAGTCCATTATATATTTGTATCATATGTGTTGGCTACATCTCTGCATGCAGACCTAGCTTCAAAGGTTTTACCTGATCTTTAAAGTGAATAGTCCAAGACTGGACTCATCCTCTAGAAATACTGGGCCAGATAAAATTCAGTCTCTTCATCATTTAAAAAAAAAACAGTGCCAGGATTCATATCCTGAGGAGGACCATCAAATAAGGGTCACATAGGTATTCATTTCAAAAGCGAAGTAAATGAAGTGTGTCAGCAACATCTGTCCTCTTTATGTTCTTTGCACATATTTTTAAAGTGATTCAAACTCCCAGCTTCAATCCCACAGAACTTCCAAAGCTATTCTTGTTCGTTTTAGTCAATAGCCCTAGATTTGCCTTTGCTGTCAGTTTTCTTTTTCTACCTATCAAAAGTAGAATTTTAAAATGCACAGTTTATCTACTTGTAAAAGCTTCTCTTCAGAGATGAAAATATGATATTTCTTATTTTAAACAGCTCCTTGTCCATTCTTGCTACACTGACAGGTCACTAGCATGAACTGAGAAAGTTTGATATTGCTTGTTTTCTATTTTCCAGATTATCTACAGCATACATCTGTACATCATTAGTAAAGCAATCTGATAATATTATGTAGTCAACACATGTAATCAAAAAAAAAATAATATATATATATATATATTTTACTCGAAAATTCTCTTAATTATTCAAGAAAGCTTTTTTTTTTTTTTTTTCAACAGATAATATGGGTTGATCAGTCTGGATACAGCACCAAGAGTATTTTTTTGGTTGTGCTTAATGCAAGGAAATCACTGTCAGTCCTTATTGACTGCTAGAAAAATTGGGGGGTTCTTGCTTGCGTGTCTGGTCATGGAGTTGTTTGGGAACACATGGGTGGGAGCCTGGCCTGTTTTTCTTGCCACTGTTGGATGCAACAAATATGTTTCCAAAACAATTTTCTTAATACAAGTATTGTATATAAATAACACTGAACAAATCATAGCACTTACAAACCAGAGAATACATTTTTCTTCTGTCAAGATGTGACTTAACAGAATGCTGGATTATCATGTGTACACGACTTAGACTTATTTTAGTTTAGTTAGATGGTATCAAGTCCATCATTTGATCTGGAGGATGGTGTGTTAATTGAGTAAAAATGTGTCTCTCAGCCATATTCAAAGACCAAACTTAGTGGAGAGCTTTGTTTGCTGATATTAAGCTGCTAGAATCACTTAACAAATGCTCTTGAGCCTGTTTGGTCTAGAACTATATTTGCTTTGTTGTTGTTTTGGGGTTTTAGATTGTGTTATATTTGTCTGAGTTTCCATGTTGTTTGAGCAAGGAGCTAAAAGTCAGAAGGCGGTATTCAGAGAGCGAGACTGAGGCTGCAGGAACAGAATTGTTCTCAGGAGACCTAGCAAAAGCTGAGCCAAGTCTCCCATGTCAAACAAAGAAGATTGCTGTGTGCAAGAAGAAAACAGGCCGAATACTAACCACACACTGGCTGAGATAGGAGAATGTAGGTCTTGTTAAACATCCTGCTTCTTTTGTGGAGATAACAAGCTGATTTGCAAGAACATTTCTTCCTCTAAACTTTATTAAAATACATTACTTAGACAAAATTGCATGTAAGAAATAAAACATACATTACAGTTCTGTACTACAGATTAATGAAACCCAGAATATATTTTTTAATGTTGAGTTTCTACCTATATAATCACATGCCTACTTTTTCAAAGATGTGAATTTACTATGGTCCAGAGCTTAGACTGTTTAAAATATGGACATCTGAGTGTTTTATAGTATGAATTTTATGTGAAAGGTGTTTTGTGTGTGCTTATGTGCCTAGTTTCATCAAAAGTGTTTTTAGATTCACCTGTGTGCCCCTGAAGGCAAAAGCTATATACTTTCTTACACTTTTCTCATTACTGGGTACATTTGCATTGAAACAAGATAATTACAATACCTTCTGCTTACAGTAGGTTCCCCATGTACCTTTAATTGGATATGGCCTCCTTGATTTCATTTTGTGAACAGTTATGTAGCTTGCTATGCAATTTTAAACAATTCTTGTTTCACCCTAGAAGTGTGTGAAGTGATTCATAAATATGATAGGATCATAAAATCACTTTGTTGGTATAAAATTGCAGATGGTGAAAAGCAATCCAGAAACACCATGAGCCAGCGTGGATAGTCAAGGAGGTGGGTACTTTCGGGAGAGGGAGGGAGACATGGAGCCACACTTAGCAGAGCAGAGGATTCATCTATTGCAACTCCTCCTCTCGCCTTGCCTCTGTCCCCCACCCACAGTGGAAGTGAGAGGAGCTTCTCTGGTAATTTAAGGAAATTATGTGCAGATTTCAAAAGACATGTGAGGAGGCTAATAATGTTCTGTAGAGCTAGTGGTTATCAGTGGGAAAATGAAATTTCTTTTTTATGCTGTGGTATCCTAAAACTCTGAAGATTCTGCTGGTGTCTTGCAGAAAGACAAGTATAATGCATTGTGCCACTCTTCTGTTGCTTTGTCCTACCATAATTGCTGTGTCTTTGCTCGTGTTCATTTCCTCACTATGGGGAGCTTAGAATCAGCTAGTTAAATGCTCTCAGTACCTTAAGCAGGGCGTTCTGCAATGCTTTTGATATGCTCACAAGGCTAGAAAAACCTTTGGGTTCTTTTTGCCCCTCTTTTTTCTGAGCACTTTCTGTGCATCTTGCCTATCTTGGGTGTCACTCTGCATTCTCCCTACTGGATTTTTGGCTACTTCGTTGTCTGTTTTACTTTCTTAACCACTGTGGGCTTGTTTTTTGGGTCTTTCTTTCCCCCTTCCCCCCTTTCATCAGTCTCTAAGATGTCTCAGATATCTCTAGTCCCTTTTGCTCATTCCTTATTCTTTCATGATGATTCCATGTCTCTCTTATAAATATCGTTGTTTTAAATATAACAGTCATGTCATGATCACAGCTTTCATTCATGTATTTTGTCCAAAAAAAAAGCTTCCCATATGTTTACACTGTACTTAACAGCATTCAGAACAACTGAATAGAGGTGTTACCTTTAGGCCTAAGTGGAGTTCGAAAAATGAACAGTGTCCAACCTTCTAATGTGTTTTTTTATTATTATTATTTGTTTGTTTTCCTGGATAGGCACAAAAGTTTAAAATTAGTTTCTGATACTATTCCATTTCAGGGCAGGCTTAATGCTTGGATTGGCAGTAGCAGGCAATGTGCTCACTGTTTCACCAGACAAGCCACAGATATTCCTTCATTCTATAGTAGAGTAGTGCTCAGCAACCCACTCATCAGATAGCAGTCAGTTGAAAATAGCTGGGAGACTATCAGAACCAGTCATTTTTTCCATTTAATTTCTAACTAGAATAGGATAGCCTTCTAATGGAAGGCTTAATTAGAGGTAGAAGAGCTAAGCCTGCATCTGAATACAGACATTTGTTTTCTTTGATAGTAGCCAGTCTCAGCCATATCAGCAAAAAGTTCACAAAGATTATTATGCTTTGATTCTCAAACAAGTTTGTGTTTTTTTTTTTTTTTTTTTTTCATCAGATCCTAAAGAACAGGCAAAAACTTCCAATCCAGTGACTTTGTACTGTTACCTTGTTGCATAGTTCTAACAGCTTTTTCATGCATTTTGATGTTTGGGATTTTAATTTTTAAACCACGTTCTCTATTACTGATGAAAAGTCAACATCAAAGATACTAATTTGGAGGCAGGTCTTCTCCTTGTCTAAAAGAGAAACAGAAACATTCTAGCTATCTGATTTCCAAGGGAATGCTTAATTTTATTATGCCAAATGCAGGTGCTACATATTAAATGATAAAACTCAGGTAGCAACAGTCGCTCAAAGGTAGGAGGCCACAGTATAATGTAATTTTAAAATGGGAACGTGGGGTTTATGCATATGGAAGAGGATAATAAAAATTCTTGATTTTTGTATTACCATTTGCATAGTTCAGAAACAGAATGTCCCCTGTCTGTAGTTGACTGGAAGGTCAGAGGGTTTCTGGTTTTAATGAATTGAAAATCTCTTTGTTATGACAAATCCTACTTTCTTGAGCAAATGCATTTTCATTTTGCCCTTGCTACAGTCATTCACACTTAATATGAAATGACACATACTCCTTCCATAGACATAATGCTGCAATGTGTTTGGGTTTAGTGTCCTTCTGCATTGTGCTCTGTTCCTAGGCATAGTATCCATACCCAGTCTATCATAAGGATACTGATGTAAGTATGACATTAGCTCAGATAAAAGCAGATGCCAGCTGTCTACATCTGAATATTACACCTGTTTTACTGTGATGGTACTGTCTCTTAAGCCTTCGCATCCAGACTTGGGAATGGAACTTGGAAAGGAGTTGTGGGATATTATGCAGTTGGCATCTGACAGTATACCTTAGTAGGTATAAGAAGTGGTGCCCTCTTTGCAAGGCTTAGGTAGCATGTTGAGTATTTCAAAAGGACACAGGTATCCTGTGATGTTTCACCAGACAGCTTTTGCAAGAGGATCTCAAAGCATTATTTCTGTGGTGAGATTTTTCTGTGATTTCAAGAACTTCAAGAAGAGTGAGGCTGCTGTGTGGGGTACTGGGGAAGGCTCATTGACCTTGAGCACTTTGGTAAGAGAAATGTGATAAATAGACCTTCCTGGCACAGCAAGGAAATGTCCTCCAAAATCATATTTTAACAAACAGTCTTGTTTTTTGTTTGTCTGTTTGTTTTTAATACTTCAGCAGTACAGTGGTAGGAAGTAATACTATCTAATTCTTAGGAACTGCTCATTGGCTCTTTCAAACATTGTACCTTCAGAGTTTCAAGCAGAAGTGTTTTTTTTCCCCAAGGTTGTTAATATAGCAGATTTATATTTGCTTATGTAGCTTTTGTTACACTTCATGAACACTTCATGAATGCTTTGAATACTGAAAATGGCTCAGAAAACTTAGGGAAAGCTGGTGGTTTTATTTATTTATTTCCTGTAATGTTTTATTTTGGATATCATTGCATTTGAATTGTTCACTTATCTAAAATAAAACTGTCACAATTCTCCTCAATATTACATTTGTTATTTATCAGTCTAAATATATATGGGCTAAATAGAGGACCAAAATGCTTTAGACAAGTTTTGATAAAATTATTATCTAATTCATTGCTACAAATACGTTTCTTAAGTCCTGACTGTCTTTTCAGTAGCAATTGTCCTTGCTGTGTGTTTTTTTTTTTTTTTTTTTTTTTTTTTCAGAGGCCATTTTCTTTGGTACATGGAATATGTATGTTGCACTATACATTTAAGAGCACTCTGAGAGATGTTTCAGATTGCTACTGGGAATCTTCTCTGTGTATAACTGGCCTAAGTTGTCAGGCCTCCCAGGAAACTCATGGGCTGAGTGTTCTGGCTGTGTTCACAGATGCAGCTCTGATAGCCAGCTACCGCACATTTGTAACTCGGGGGCAACCTGGGCTATGATCCTTACAACTCCCTTATACCTTAAATTCCACAGCTCTTGCCACAAGAACTAAAGACTTCCCAAGTAGAAGTGACTAGTTTTAAGAGCTGATGAAGTATGCCTTTGGTGGTTTTCTTTGAGTCAGATTTTATCTATTTCTTTGGAGACTTTGATCAATGTGATATTTATTACAGTATCCATATTATGTAAATAAGTACAGATTTTTTTTTCTCATAATGGCTGTACAATGCAAATGTAATTATATTTGAAGAGGTGCAGAATATGGAGTCTGTTAAAGTGTAGAGTTCCTTACACCTTGAAGAGCAGTAGCAAAAATTAAGTGCTGGCTGAACAATGTTATTAATTAATGTTGATACAGAGGCAGATAAAAATAGGTCTATTAAATGCATGCTGTTTAATTAGGTCTTCCCTTTAAAGTCATGCAAAACATACATAATTATAGTAAGTATTGTATGCTTGCTTTATAGAAATAGCACTGTGTTCAACATTCCTTCATGTTAATAAGTCCAGTAAGTTATTTCACAATGTCAACCCCTGAGAATGTGTTGGTACTTGCAAAACACTGAGTGCATGAACAAAACAATTGACAGACACTTTATTCAGTGAAACAAAGGAAAGCACCCTTTCTGTCTTCTTCGTGATCTTATTCACAGCTATATGTAAACTTTTATCAATTTCTAAGGCATTTCAGAATGTTTTTAATATTTATTCTGCATCCCAATTAAATTGTCCTTGTATTAGAGAATGAACAAATATTGAAAAACAGGCTAAGGACTAAAATGTTAATGCTAATATAGACACAGTATGTTATTTATACAGTTGCATGTTAATGTAACAGAGTAAATTACTTTTATTATTTTGCTAGTATATTAATTTGTGTGCTTATGTTCAGTTGCACATATATATATTATACTATACCAATATTATTTTTTGTACTAAACAAAACACTTTCTCACAGGGCTTTCAAAACCCCCTTCTGGCTTCTATTTGTGTGTCCTCATACTATTGCTTCTGGGAGTTTTAATATCAGTAACAACTTGTTGGAGGCAATAATCATTTGCCTCCTATAAATAATTTTGAACCTTTTTTTCCTAACACCTAGCATATCTACTGAGAAGAAACTGTTTTTAGCATTTTGTTTGATCATAATCAGTACCTATTCAGTAACTTAATCAGTGTTCCTGTATTTTTATCACAACCTATTTATTTATTTTATGTCTTAAAATACTGTTTTTAATGATAAAAATGTGCCTATGTCCTGATGGGATACTGTTAATGATGGTTAATTATAGTTAAGGAAGGAAAATACTTTTTTTGCACATTGGTGACTGGAATGACATGAAGACATTTGTACGTATTTAATACATATTATCAGAATGTTAGTGTTCCCCTTATGAAATATATTGTAGCATACAGTGAAGGCTATAGTGAAGTTTCAGATACATGTCTCCCTCATGCAGTCTACCCGTTGATTCCATGGCTGCAAAAAGTCATGCGCGAGGCCTTAGGCTCATGCAGCATAACCGGACCTCAGTAAAATTTCATACTTAGCTCAGTAGTTTCACATTGGTATCTGGTTAAGCTATGTTTCTAACGCTATGTAAACAAGTCACTCATCTGAAATCACAGGGATGGTTGTTCAGGACTTGAAGGAACACAAGCTGGAAAGCCAAAGTCTGTTTCTATATTGGAACTGTAACTCCGTGCTTTAGCAGGATTTGATATAATCAAAATTATTATCTTTGTTTCTAATTAGAGTCATATATTTTTGGTGAATGACTGGCAAAGAAAATGCTGGCTTTGTTTGGAATTGCACATCTCATACTACAGAGTTAGCAGCACAGCATGCAAATGGTTACTCCAATTAGGGCTGGATACTGCTTTGGGCACTGGAGAAAAGCTTGATCAACAGTACTAAAATCAGAAAAAAAAAAAAAAAAATACTTGTTTTCATAATATCAGTATCTCATCATGCTCATTGTAATCATGATATGAGTGTGTGAAAATGGGAAAGAATTGTCTCTTCTAAATGCATGAAAAACATCCCTCTCCAGGGAAAATGATTCCTAAATACTCTTCGTATTGAAACCGTTTCATAGATTCATCACAGCCATCATGCTGTCCACACTTAGGAACAAGAAAGGAAGCAAAACAACTCTCCTCCGCATCTCAAATTAACTGTGTATCTAAATTAGGGCACATTGTGTACACTGACAAATTGTGTTCTTCTCTTTTTGAAGCCTTCTGATCAAATTGTGTTTGGAAATGGCTTAGACTCCAAAGTGAGTTCAGTAAAGTAGTGCAGTGAAGTGTAAAGTAACAGTGTTCATATATATGCACACACACACACACACACACTATTAACGACTTCTGTGTGTGTGTATATATATATAGTTTGAATGAAGTTAACTATTTCATACTGTGTTTTGTTAAAAGCTGTATAAACACAACTGAACTAAACTGTGTTGTGCTTGTAGTTGCCACTGGTGTTTTAGTATAGTATTTGTTAGGAAAGTCCTGGTAACCTGTGTAATGTTCTGCTGAAGTTTGTGGGTTATTTATTAAAAAGTGAGTGGGGTTGGTTGGTTGGTTTTGTTTTTTTTCAAGGCAGTAGTATTCCTAAGGGAGCTTATGAGGGCTATCATGTTAGCCCTATTTTAGGATGTGCCTTATCAGCATCAAGCCATAACAAGTTTATTTTGAAAATACACACAACTGGCAGGTGGATGAAGTTTTTTATCATGAACGATAAAATTCCAAAGAAAATATTTCATTGAAAATAAATGAAATGTATGTTACTCAAATAATTCAACCTAAATTTGTTTCTCCAATTACTAGTATGTATGTGCTAACATAGAGGAGATGCTAAAACTTAAAATAAATCCTCCTTCACAGGGAAACAAAAGCACAAAAGACACTTCTTTATTTTCCTCTGAGTGATTTTTTTTGTAGCTTCAGAAATGCAAAATAAATTGTTAGGTTACCGATTGTAACAGAAGAGAAGGCAATTGCAGTGAGTTAGTACGCCTAAATCCATGTCAATTTAATTAATAACTGCTTGAATCTGAAAATTTTGTAATCTGATGTGTAGAGTTCAGTGAGTGTTCACCCTTTATTTAGTTTACCTTGATGACCATGACATTTTCAGGGTTAGGATTTGATTTTCAATATCACTGGAGGAATTTTATCCATCTTCCAGGCTGAAGTGAGTGCTTAAATTGGTGGTTACTGAAGGTAGATGTTAGTGTTATTCTTATCCCCACTTCATATAATTTGCTCTTTTTCATTGTCCAGTTTTTCACCTGGACTACACAAGAGGTGTTTTAAAACATTTGTGCTTGTGTAGTACATTGGCTGGCAGTGTGCAGTCTGTTCCACCAAGTTTTTATCTGCCGCTGCAGTTTTACAGCATCACAGAATATTATTTGATAGATAGGGCATATCACTATAGGTAGCTTCACTGCTGTTAAGAGACTTGCACAGTGGCTCAGATCACAGTTCTGATCTTCCAATTAACTGTCATTACTGGTAACAGCACATAAGCCTTGCAAATAGAACGGACAACCATTAATGTGCTCAGCAACTTTGCCTTCTGGCCTCTTCTTCTGAAAAGACACATAACATTAAGATTTTGGTTCAAACTTTTTATTGAGGCTGGAACTATTATATATGTGTTAGAGATATTCATTCTAATAGACATTAATCTGTGCATGAGAGAGTTTTTTACGTTTTTTTTTTTTTTTTTTTTTTTTAAACAAATGCATACGCTATTCCTACGTAAAGCCCAGTGTCTGTGATGCTACTTTGTAATACTAACATATATTACTGGTTTTAAAGTGAGAAAAGAAAAACGTCTGTCTGTTTGATAGCAATACAGAGCTACTGCGCTTTACTGATTTAAGTGTTAAAGTCTTGGAAAAAAGTGATTTTTTTCAGTAAGTTAATATTAGGTTTCTTGTGAGTGCATCAGCTATTTTAAGTAAAAACTCTTTGATACAATTCCTTTTTGCAGGCTGGTAATTTGATGCATTGCATGATAATGCAAAACAAGTAAATCCTGATAAATATAAATAATTTTATCCAGCTTGATTGTTCAGGGTTCACACCAGAAAGTGCTTCAGTGTGTGCCTACAAAAATTCAGGAAGATAGAGACTCTCTTTCCTAGAACTGTATATATCTTCTAAATGTGAACTGTTAGAGTTAAGAAGGGGATATGTTAATTATATGATGTGTGTATCACTTTGTTTGGACTGAGTAATATTGCTTAGGAAAAAAATTATTTGTCAAGTAGGCATTGCAAAGTTAGAGTAGTTTGCAGAATTTAGCATAGGATGTGTATATTTGCTGGCATTTCTGCTCTTTGGAATAGCAGTTTCATTTCTGGAAACAAAATACTTTTTCATTGTGATTTATAGGAAGATGCTTCAAGTAATTCAGTTTGATAAGTAGGTTTTTCAAAGAATTATTAAATGCTTCCTGTTCTCTAAAGAAATAGGTACATGCTTTGTTATTATATACAGGCTGGCAAATTGCTTCATAATGCTTTGTCTTATTTCTGTACCCAGCTCTGAAAAACAAGAACCCAATAGCTCCTTAGACATCAGCATAAATGATAAACTTGAAAAGGAACTTTAGTAAACAGGAGAAGCCTTTAAGAATCTGAATATCTTCCTGGCCAGGCACCATTGTCTTTAGCATCTCTGTTAAAAGGAATTCATACCTGACAAAAGAGGCAATTAGTCTGCTGAATGGCATCAAGAAATGTCACCACTGGTAGTAAACTGATGACTCTACTCCTTATTCTGTTGGCAGGTCTTATTATTATGAACATTAAAGTAATCAGTTCCCTGTCACTTAAAATTTGTACCTGCCTCTTTCTCTCTTCAAATCCAGTTGCAGGCTGTATTGTATCATTTATGTATTGTTTTTACTAATCCTTGCTGGCCTGAAATATTACAATAATCTTGCAATCTTGGTAGAAATATGGCCTGTAATAAGCATAAGGAAAAATGACAATGCTGGCATATAATCATTGTTGAAGTGCTGTTTATAGCTTTGTAATGACACAGGGGACCTCCACTGATTTCCAGACAAAAGCAAAGAGGATGTAATTTTAAAATACATTATTAGGAAAAAAAAATAATATGTAATGAAATGTAAATGAAGTAGAGTTTTTCTTCCTTTTTTTTTTTTCCTTTTTTTTTTTTTTTTCCTCAGCTGTCTGCAGCAGCTCAATTCCTTCTTGGTATCCTGGCATGGTCTTTTCATAAACAGATTCCTGTGAACGTGTTATTTATGAAATGACCAACCTGACAATGGTTTTGCTCCTTTCCTTTCCCTGGGATTGCATAACTAAAAGTAGTAACTACAATATAGCAATCAGCTGGCTTTAACTGATCTAAAAATAAAATAAAAAATCAAAGCCCTGCTTAACATAATTTAGGAGATGTTTGATAGAATAAATCAAGCTGCCTCTTGACATTTTGTGTAGCCCTATGGAACACTTGGAAAACAATCCTGAATTTCCCAGTTGGCTGGATGCAGAAGATGTATCTGTGTAATTATTTTAGCTCAGATAGTGATCGCTTAGTGATCACGCTTCATTTTGTGAAATGGCTTTGGAGAATGCAAACTGGATTTAAAGTGAAGTATATTTCAAGAGGGCCTTTCTGTGCTTCAATTCAGGGTTGTTGCTAACAATCAGGTTGGACTGGAGCAAGACTGAAGCTCCTGAAACACTCACAGGGCAAACGTCCTATATGGGTCACAAACCATTTCACTGTACAGATTTCACTCTACAGCAGACTCCAGTGTCTTCTAGGATTTGATCTTTCTCCTCTGTGTTGGTGTCATGGTTTAAACTTTGTATCATCCAATTGTTAATTTGAAATATGCTCAATTCAGTCTTAGCAACCTAAGTGTTACAAATGAGCTGGCTGGTCTTGATCTTTTGCTATGGTTGCTGCATATTGTTTGCCCTCAGCCATTGAGTTAGAGCAATGATTTCTTCCACTAATGCTCATTGAACTCCAATTACTCCCACTGTATAAGGTTACAGCTGTGTTATATTTCTATTATCATTTTTAAGTAGGTTCAGGGATGGATGTAAAAATAAGCCAATATATAGTCTAGGAAAACCCTATCAAGAAAAAGAAATAGAGATTGCTGGTTGCAAACTTGTTTGTCTAAACTGTGCATTTGAAGAAAGAAAACCCTTCATTTCACCTTTTAAGTTATGTGGAAAGCACTTCTCTGAAAAACTGTGCTGTTGTTCTGGCTCTCCTGCTGCAAGGCACGTTAGTATGGAAAGAGAATCTTAACTTAATGACATGATTCAGGGCAGTTTCAATTTTGAAATCCATCACTGGTATAGAACATTAATGACTTACCATAACATCGCTTATCCAGCAAGCATGCAGTTCTGTTGTTCAGTCTTGTCTACGTGGATGGCTGCTGGCCATACAAACAGTCTGAAGTGCGATTAGCTAAATACTTTGATGATAACTTTCAAAAAAACAGTCACAAGGTAAATGGTGTAACTCGTTTTGGCAGTTGGTGATTTACAGGGACATTAACTTTCAAGCTCAATTGACAGCCTTGGAGCTATGTTTCATATAAAGTATGTGCAGTTTGGAAAGAAAGTCACAGAGACAAAGAAGTCATCTATTCCATTAGAGGAAGTACGCTTTTAAAAATAACTTTAGCATTATTAAAGGAGACGTTAATGAACTATTACTCTCCCAGCATTTTTCTTGATCTAAGCAAAAGCCAGACTTGCTGTTCAGACACTTGCAAAACGTTTTTTATGCTGTTATGACAAATTTTTATATGAGATTGGCACTTTGGGAGATCTCCTACGGAAGAATCAAAAGCAAAAAGATGAGGAAAAACAAACAAAACCAACCAACCAAAAAAGATTGGAAGTCTTGGAAGCTTAGGTAATACTGTTAAAAATGGTCTTCAAAATAGATGACCAGTCTGAAAATGTGTATGCTATGCAAGAGATCTTGAACAGAGTAAAAAATATTATTCTAGAATTAAGTATCTCTTCACAGATACTTCAGAGACTTTCTAACCTTATAAAGTAAACTTTGTATGTAAGACTTCCACTTTTTTTTTTCTGATTGGATCGACACTTCCAAGACGAATTTGATGAAATAAGTATCTATGAAATAGGCTCAATCCTATTTGCTTTCTCTGTTTTTCTAGTTTAATCTGTATTTTGTACTTTTAATGGAGGAGAGTTTTTGCCTGACTTTTTGCTACTTTGGTGAAATCGTGATATTTAAGAGGTTGAATAATTATTTGTGTCAAATGAAAAGAACTGCAATTTTTAAAGTTGTTTTCCATTGAATGAGATAATATATGGATAGTGTACATATTTAACTTTCATGTCTGTTGTGTATCGAACTGGCATTAAAAAATCATGTAACGGTTCTCAGTAACAAAAAATATCTGAATTTGCTTGAGGATGTTATGTATTTTCAGATATCTCTCTTCAAGAATTTAATCTGAGACCTAAATGCTAAAATATATGCTCTGGAAATATGTATTCCAGTCTCAGTGAAATGATTCATGGGAATGAACAGTTCCTTCTGTTCCACTGTGCAATATCTGACCCTGTCCACTTAAGAGGGGTCATTAGCATACTAGTAGTAGGAGGGCCATTGTATCTTTCATTTTGTATTTTTAGTCTGCTAGACTACCTGTAGGTATTGGTGCTAGGAGCTGCTACTTCCATTTAGTTCTTTCCTATGAATTACCCAACATACCACCTTGGACAATTCACTTAATCTCTCAAATTATTTTTCTGTCATTGAAAAACACAGTATAATAGTGCTTATGTAGGGTGAAAATTATTCAATTCATTGATATCACTGTAGTCTTTGTGCTTTGAAGAATTAATTACTTAATTATATTTGAAAGGGCTGTAAAATGTTGCCAAGCATGTTTGTTCTTTACAAAATCCACCTACCCAAAAAGAACAAGAACAACAACAAATACATCAGTATATAGAAAAAAACGTTATCAGCTTTAGGCCTGCTTAGTTAATATTACAGATGCCATCTTTTCACTCTAACTGTGCATAAAATTGAGGGCAGTGTGAGTAAATACTCACATTTAAATTATGTTCATACCACTTCTTAAGATTTGGGATGACTATTTTATTTCAAGAAATAACACTCAAAATGAGGCTAGCTTCTGTGGCAATGAATGTAACATGATCTACATACCTCATAGAATCATAGAATATCCTGAGTTGGAAGGGACCCTTAAGGATCATCAAGTCCAACTCTTGACACCGCACAGGTCTACCCAAAAGTTCAGACCATGTGACTAAGTGCACAGTCCAATCTCTTCTTAAATTCAGACAGGCTCGGTGCAGTGACAACTTCCCTGGGGAGCCTGTTCCAGTGTGCAACCACCCTCTCTGTGAAGAACCCCCTCCTGATGTCAAGCCTAAATTTCCCCTGCCTCAGCTTAACCCCGTTCCTGCAGGTCCTGTCACTGGTGTTAATGGAGAAAAGGTCTCCTGCCTCTCGACACCCCCTTACGAGGAAGTTGTAGACTGTGATGAGGTCTCCTCTCAGCTTCCTCTTCTCCAGGCTGAACAGGCCCAGTGACCTCAGCCGTTCTTCGTACGTCTTCCCCTCCAGGCCTATCACCATCTTCGTAGCCTTCCTCTGGACACTCTCCAACAGTTTCATGTCCTTTTTATACTGTGGTGCCCAGAACTGCACACAGTACTCGAGGTGAGGCCACACCAGCGCAGAGTAGAGCGGGACAATCACTTCCCTTGACCTACTAGTGATGCCGTGCTTGATGCACCCCAGGACACGGTTGGCCCTCCTGGCTGCCAGGGCACACTGCTGGCTCGTATTCAACTTGCTGTCTACCACGACCCCCAGATCCCTCTCTTCTAGGCTGCTCTCCAGCGTCTCATCGCCCAGTCTGTACGTGCAGCCAGGGTTTCCCCGTCCCAGGTGCAGGACCCGGCACTTGCTCTTATTGAACTTCATACGGTTGGTGATCGCCCAGCTCTCCAACCTATCCAGATCCCTCTGTAAGGCCTTTCCACCCTCATTCGAGTCCACAACTCCTCCAAGTTTGGTGTCATCAGCAAACTTGCTCAAAATACCTTCTATTCCTACATCCAGATCGTTTATAAAAATATTGAAAAGTACCGGCCCTAAAATGGAGCCTTGAGGGACCCCACTGGTGACCGCCCGCCAGCCTGACGCAGCCCCATTTACCATAACCCTTTGGGCCCTGCCCGTTAGCCAATTGCTCACCCATTGTATGATGTTTTTATTTAGCTGTATGGTGGACATTTTGTCCAGTAGGATCCTATGGGAAACCGTGTCAAAAGCCCTGCTGAAGTCCAAAAAAATCACATCAGCTGGTTTCCCTTGGTCCACCATATGGGTGATCTTATCATAAAAGGAAATCAGGTTAGTTAGGCAAGACCTACCCTTCACAAACCAATGCTGGCTGGGACCAGTGACTGCTTTGTCCCCCAGGTGCGCCTCAATAAGTTTGAGAACCATCTTCTCCATGATTTTACCAGGCACTGACGTGAGACTGACAGGCCTGTAATTGCAAGGGTCTTCTTTCTGACCCTTCTTGAAAATCGGCACAACATTTGCCAGCTTCCAGTCTACCGGGACCTCTCCAAATTCCCAGGATCGTTGAAAAATAATTGAGAGAGGTTCCGCGATGACGTCCGCCAGCTCTTTCAGCACCCGGGGATGAATCCCATCCGGACCCATGGACTTGTAGGGATCCAGGTGGAGTAGCAAATCCTGCACACGTTCAGGGTCGGTTGGGAGTTTGTCATCCCCACTGTCCCGGTCCTCCAGCTTGGGGCACCCTGGGTCCCGAAGCCCATCATCAGCAATGAAGACAGAGGCAAAGAAGGCGTTAAGCGTCTCTGCTTTGCCTATGTCATTGTCTGTGAGGAGACCTTCCCTATCAAGGAGTGGCCCTATGTATTCTTTAGTTCTCCTTTTTCCATTCACATATGTAAAAAACCCCTTTTTGTTTTCTCTCACAGACACAGCCAGCTTCAACTCTAGGTGTGCTTTGGCCACACGAACTTTCTCCCTACAAACACGAACAGCATCCCTGTATTCTTTCCATGACACCTGGCCCTCCTTCCAGTAGCGAAACACTCTCTGTTTCCGCCTAATCTCCATTAGAATGTCCCTGGTCAGCCACGCCGGCCTCCTGCCCCACCTGCCTGACTTGCGATATTTAGGAATTGCCTGATCTTGTGCTTCTAGGAGGCATCGCTTAAAGAATGACCAGCACTGGTGGACATCGAGGCCTTCAAGAGCAGTTTCCCAGGGGACCTTGCTGACTAGTTCCCTGAGCAGCCTGAAGTCTGCTTTCCCCATATCTAGGGATGAGGTTTTGGTGGCACTTTTCCTTCTGTCACCGTAAATTTTGAACTCAACCACTTCATGGTCGCTATGACCAAGGCGTCCACCAATCACCACATCTCCCACCAGACCCTCTCTGTTTTCTAGCAACAGGTCTAGGAGGGCACCTTTCCTAGTTGGCTCCGTTAGCACCTGCACCAAGAAGTTATCATCTAGGTGCTTCATGAACCTCCTGGACTTGCTCGTGTCAGCCGTGTGGCACTCCCAGTTAACGTCTGGCAAGTTGAAGTCCCCCATAAGGACAAGGGGAGTTAATCTCGAGGCCTCTCTTAGTTCTGTAAAGAATAATTTATCAGCGCTATCGTCCTGGCCAGGCGGTCTGTAATAGACTCCCACAACGTAATAGACTCCCTTTATTCGTTCGTCCCTTGATCCTTACCCAGAGGCTCTCAACTTTGCCATTGCCGACCTGAAGTTCCACACAGTCCAGCCCCTGCTTCACATACATCGCCACCCCACCACCTCGCCTACCCTGCCTGTCCCTCCTGAAGAGCCTGTAACCATCTATCGCAACACCCCTTACTACATGTAAGGTAGTGCTTACCTTTTCCCATGGTGATGCTTTCAGATCACTTGTGTGGTGATACATTAACAGAGCATTAACAGAAATCTCTCTACTTCAGCTTTAGAAATCTTGTTGACATCTCTAATCTAAGATACTTGTATCTTTGTTTAATTAACACCTGTTAGGAGAAGTGAAGTGAAAAAATCGCTGCCTTATTCTACTTAATATTATACTTAAATTAAAATAGTTATATGCACACTCACATATTGTCCTCATTTGATCTTCTTGTATGTTTTCCAATCAAAGCATCCTATGTTTAAAAGAAAAGCATTCATTATTCGACAGCAAGGTTGAATTAGCTCTGTGGCTGAAGTGTGTAAAGAGAAAGGAAAGATGAAAAGAGATTTCACATAAAAGCAGACCTATAAGGAAACCAAGATAAGTCTGTCACTTCCACAGCACTGTACTTTCAAATCTATGAAGTCTTTTTATTCTGAGGACTTGAGCAGGGTGAGGGGAAAGAGTATAAAACAAAGCTTTCGAGACAAAAGAGGAATTCACATTTTTGTCTTCGAACTTCTAGAATGCATTTACTGGAGCCATTCATTCTGGCACTCACTAGAAGTGCTTTCTGTAGATTTCCAGTTGCCTTGAAAGCTTTCAGGGTAGAACTGTTGTGTTAGCTTAACAATCATGTTGTGTTCTTAGTAATTGTGATGTGTTCTCACTGGTAGAGTTTCAAAAGGCTGTATCTCACTGGTTAGTTTGTCTGAAGATCCAGGGGATTGTTGCTTTATAAATTTAATTGTGTTGTGAATTCCCTCTTCTGTGTCTGATTCATTGGTTGGCTGAAATACAGTTCTGCCTCTCAGGGAGGTAAAATCTGTCATTAAATGTTGTGCCACCTGGAATGAAGTGCCTGGAGAGAAGCAGGGATGGTGAGAGCAGTTCTGAGGTGCTCAGAGTGGTCTGGAGGCCATTCCAGGTGGGAGCCCTTGTGTGAAGGGGCAGGAGCTCTGTCTGCATCTCAACTGGTCTGCCGTGCAGTAGTGCGCTGTCAGAGCGTGCTGTTTTATGGTTTACTTTGGGGCTTGGGATGGGCATCTCCTTAGCTGTCATGGAGGTGTTCCTCTTATCTCAAAGAAACAAAGCACGTAATGAAATTCAGTGTTGTTAGGCTACAAGTTATAGCATTAGAATGTGGATGTTACGTGTTTCTCATTGTAATTGTAAATCTTATGTAATTAGGTAGAGAGTCTTTTCAGGATGCTGATCCCTGTCTAACAGCACAAAGTGTTTTTTCTTCATGGTGGTCATCCAGATGGATACAGATAACTAAAAATATAGAAGAGCAAGTGAAATTAAATGTTTGAAATTCAACTCTTACTGCAAGAAGGTTCAGTTAAGTAATTCTAAGCAGTGTCAGTTCAGTAGAGGGCCTGCTTGTTCTATTGTATTTGAAATGGTGAAGAAGTTTTTCATCTTAGAAAAGAAGAAGAAAACCCAAGAGGAAAGTACTTGAACATGTTTTTAAAACCACCACCACCAACAAAGAACAACTCTAACTTCTGACAAAAAAAAAAAAAAAATATATCACAAAGGTGCAGAAAGCTTTTTATCCTTCCTTAAAATAAAGGTATACCCACAAGGACTAAAAGTGCCACGTAAGCCCTAAGGGATTTTTGTAGTTAGTGGCTTCTGCAATTATATTGTATCTATGATGTTTAACAATATTTTTGAGAGGCTGAAGAAGGTTATTTGATTGAAAAAACACCCCCTCTCCCCCCCCCCCCCCCCCCCAAAAACAAACAAACAAACAAAAAAAAAACACCACACTATCAAAATGAGATACCTTGAGAGGTGTTAAAATTCACAGTAGTTGCATAACTGAAACGGATGAAATGGTTATTGTACACCTAAAAATTTTAGTAAATTATTTTAATTTGCTTATTTACCTATCAGAGATTGTAGCATTGAGATAGGTAGCATTGTTTGCTACATATTGAGATAGGTAAATAGGTACATATGCATATATCTAAACAGTACAAAAGCAGGATAAATGTTAATTGTAAGTAGCATTTTTATTCATATAATAAAACTATATATACTAAAACTATATAAAATTTGATAAAAAAAAATACTTGTAAATTGATATGCAGCCTGTATTATGCCCCGTAGGAAAATAAGCACACTCTATTAATCACTGTTAGTATTTTATGGTATGCTGAAAACCAGTGACAGCTAACACAATATATATTAACAGTTGCACAGACATTTGTGATCATTTTTTCATAAAGATAAAGGGCACAAAAGATAACTTTGAGAGTTCCTTGGAGAATTAGATCTGAGCTCATTGAGTTTTGCTTTTATTCCAACATAAACAAAGCTAGGTTGAAAGTATTCTTACTTTCTGACCACAATTGATATTCAGTACAGGCAAAGTATGAGGTTTCATACTGGTGGGACATCCATCCCTGCACATATTAGTTTGTGGTAATCAAATTTATTCCCGATGGGGCAAATCTCTTGGTGACAACTTTTATAAATGTGGTTGTTGTGCTGCTAGATTGCACAGTGTCAGTTCCTTAAAAATTGACGTTTTCCTGTTTTTCTGTGAAAATAGGATATTAATGGGTGAGGAATTTCATAGGATTGTTTTATATTGGTAGGGATCTTAAACAAACAAAACAAATTAGATGGACTGACTAGAAAGCGCTTGCTAGAAAAGTCCAGAAGACTTTCCCTCACCCATGGCTTTTTACCATGGACTGATAACTTTAAATAAATAGTCACCTTTAAATGAAAGAAGTCGAAGCAGATGTGTCCAGGTATGCATTTACATATATA
Source organism: Oxyura jamaicensis (assembly GCF_011077185.1). NCBI lineage: Eukaryota > Metazoa > Chordata > Aves > Anseriformes > Anatidae > Oxyura > Oxyura jamaicensis. The sequence goes on from NC_048896.1 coordinate 4,770,343, forward strand.
TGCATGTAAGCTACAACTTCAACAAATCTCCAGACTGGGACACCAAAGGAGCCAAGGACACCCCTGTGTGTTGGCAGCTGTGCAGGGCATCTCCCTCATAACCCTTTTAGGTGAATTGCCTTTACTTTCTCTATGCTCTAACAGTTAATGATTCTGATGAAGAACTTAGCTGTAAATTTTAACATTTGGCTGACAAGGTCAACATGCTTGCCCGCTCCTAACACCGTGCATTTGTTGCACCTCTAAATGTGCACGGTTAGCACAGAGGGCAGCCTCAGCAGTTTCACATCCAGTACAGTGCACAGCACCGTGGATGTTGTGTGTGTGAGCAGACTTCCCGAGATTTACTTGCACGGTCAGTTGGTGCTGGCTGATAACGAACTGGGTGATTTACGCATGCTAAAGGCATGGTTAGAATGGACTTGTTGACATCTAAAAGCACAAAAGTGCGTGCTGAGCCTCTGGAAACTGTAAAATCTTTTTCTTCAAGTGAATGCTTACTGTGCATTAGGGAGCTGACCTTAATGCCCCACAACATTTAATTTTTTTCTTTTCTTCTAAATTCCCTGAAATACTCTTTTAAAATGAAGGGGGGGGGGGGCCGCAACCTTCTCTGTGTTAAAACTATTACAACCCGTGGCTTTATCTCATAAAGCTTATACTTCATTCTTTTCTGTACAAGTCAGAAACAGATTACTATATTAACACACAGGATTGGAAAAAGACTATCACAACACACTCTAGCAAATACAGGACAACATGTCTTCCATTAATGTTATGATTTTCTCCATAAAGAGAAAATTATTATAAAATGTAATTTCTATTATTGCTGAAACTGTTTACCACACTGTGTAACTTACTGAAAAGGTCATTGAACTTGCCTCCTAGAAAAAATTCACTTAGATTTTAAAGTGGTTTATTAAATTAACAAATTCCCCATATCTCCCTGCTGTCTTTTGTCCTGTACCATGTCACAATTTTCTAACTGTGCTTCTGTACTGAAAACTTGTGTTTTTTTTCCCAGTAAATTAATACTAATATTTTGATAATGTTTAAAACATTTACCTTCTAGGTGAATTACTGGGTGTCCTATGTTGGTAAAAATATAAGGTTCCTTTGAACTGTCAAATACAGTTAATTGAATTAAACTTTCAGGAATGTTCCGTCTTATGAATTTATCCAGTACGCATTATTATGTCTTTAACAGCAAAATAAAATATTTTGCATGTTTTACAGACCATTACACAGGAACTGTGTGTGTGTGATATGTGGTAATGAAATCTCTTCTGTAGATAAGTTCAGAGGCTGCTGGTGCATTATGCTTGCAAGTGTCTGGCTTGAAAGATTCTGCTCTAAGACAATTTTTCTGTGTTCATATTGCTTGCTTTCTTAACCTTTTTATTCCCAGGTGTGCTATGGTGTAAACTGTGATCTGCAAAATTAGGTTAATATAATGATAAAGTAGAGGTTTTGCTGGTGCTGTGGTCACAATGATCTGTAGTGATTTGGAAGTGGGTTGTGATAAGAACCATGAAATGCCCTGCCTGTACCAGGAAAGTTGTGTCATCAGAGCTCTGATTTCCAGGTGCAGAAGCAAAGTCACCAGAGCACACACATAGAGATGTCTTGGCACAGACTACTTGCCAGCAAGAGAGCTCCTGTTGTGCAGGGGTTGTTTCACTCTGGAAACAAGCTCTGCTTTGCCAGCTTGTATCAAACGTGTGTGGACAAATGCAAATCTGCAGGAACAAGAAACATCATGTTGCTAAAACTGTAAAGTACACCAGAATTAACATGGGCAAATGTGAGTTGCTTACAAAAAATGTGTTAGAACTGCCATAGGGTGGAATTATCACTTAGAAAGATCTCACTCCCACAACTCAGAAAGGTGTAAAGGTGCTGGAAAACGAGGTTCTGCACTGCTTTCTGGAGATCATGTCTATCATTATTACAGCTCTGAATATTGTTACTCTTTAATGCCATGTTTTCAAATCCATGCTCTTACTGGTGATGTGCTCAGTGCTCTAATCATACATTGAATGAGGTATTTTTTTATTTCCTTAAAAACTAATTTGACACACATGGTCCGTTCTTAAACTACAATTTTGCAAGCAATGCCTGTATAAGTTACTTGATCTGCAAATATACCTGTGTATATCAGTACACATCCTCTTACACCATGCTTGTCTTTTTTCTTTTTTTTTCTTTTTTTTTTTTAAACTTGGTAGATGAACAATACCATTCCTTGAATGTTTCTGTAGGAGTGATTTGTTTACCTTATCTATATCCATTTTCTTCCTTCTTTGATGAACTATCAAGTAATGTATTGTTCTTTCCGAAATAAAGAAATGTCTCATGTGAAGTTGAGTTATTGATTTGCTCTACGTTGTCTGGAAATTAAAAGTAGTGAAGGAAGTATTCCCAAACTGTAAGCTGGAAAAGCATATCTTAAGAGAAGCTTTGACTTTTGTGCACATTTGTGTGTGTGAGAGGGTGGAGAACCCTTACTGGTTTAAGCAACATTTCTGTTTGCAGCAGCATATTCACAGTGCTCCTGCCATCTTCCGGCTCTGATGGACAGTGAGCCTGGGAGCACTGACTGGTCCACTGGCTCTCTCTAAACCCATGTATGATGGCAAATGCTTAATGTACAATGAATCTTTCTCCACTGCCACAAAGAAATATAAAAATGGAGAAGTGGGATGATTCCATTTTCCTCTTGCAGATAAGCCTTCAGAAGAGTTGGAGGAGTCAGAGGATTGATTTGTTGTGAAGGATAGTTAGAGGAGACAGCAAATCAATTTACTGAAGCGAGAAGTTTGTGGGAGGGTCTGCTAGGACCTGCGGCTGGGGAGGACTAAGTAAAACGATGCCCCAAGGTGAAGTGATGTAGATAAAGGCGGACATTTCTGAAATTAAAGGAATGAATTCAGAATGAAATGCAGATCTCAAAGCAGCAAAGAACCTACTATTGTGCTTGAGAATTTAGGATAGAGGTAAATTAAAGAGGCCAATTGTTGGCAGAAAATTGCTTGAAGAAATTTTTTGAACTGGAGATACTTTCATAAGGTTTCTTAAGGACTGAGAAAGAAAGAGAAAATAAATCAAATCCCAATATGCTTCTGGGAAATAAATGTTACAATTTTTTAGAGTAAACCTGATTTCTGGTTGTGATATATTATTAAATTTTGTATGAGATGAGTATTTAACACTTTACTTAAGCTGTGTAATTTCCATTGTAGTCATTTTAGCTTTTTATGATAAGATTCTTCCACACTAAATTTTGCTGAAACAAACTGTTTTTCCTAAAATGAATCATTCATGTCTTATGCTACAGTAGAATACTTCTCTACAGTCAGAGATAAATGTAAGTCTTTTAAATAGCGAAGTGGAAAAATGATTTCCACACTGGATTTTTTCTGTAAATCTTCTATTTTGTAGTAGTTAATGCATACTACCAATGTCACCCACTAAACAAGGTCCCTAAGCACGAGGTCTAACCTTTCGTTGAACACCCCCAAGGATGGTAACACCACCACCTCCCTGAGCAACTGTGACAATGCCTGACTACTCTTTCTGAGAGGAATTGTCTCCTAATTTCCAACCTAAACCTCCCCTGGTGCAACTTGAGGCCATCTCCTCTAGTCCTATCACTAGTTACCTGTGAGAAGAGGCTGACCCCCAGCTCCCCACATCTTCTTTTCAGGTAGTTGTAGAGAGCAATAAGGTCTCCCCTGAGCCTTCTCTTTTCCGGACTAAAAAAAAAACAGTTGCCTCAGCCACTCCTCACAGGACTTGTGTTCCAGGCCCCTCACCATCTTTGTAGTCCTTCTCTGGATACCTTCCAGGGGCTTGAGGTCCTTTTTGCACTGAGGAAAATTCTGAAAATTCCAAATCTCTTTCTATTTTTTCCTGATTTTTTTTCTTTCTGTTTCTAATTTGTCTCTATTTATTTCTTAGTCCTCACTTCTCCTGATAATCAGAGATTTATGAGGATGTACTTGTTTGTTGCCTTACAAGTCTTTTCTGTAAGAAGGAATGCAACAAATCCACATGTGGCAGGTTAGCATATGAAAGAGTATGTGGCAGCTAAAATATGAAAGAAGGTGAATAAATTGTAATAGGAAGTATATGACAAACATCAAAATAACTCAATGGAAGAGAGAGCTTTGCTGATATTTTAATAATTTTATTACAGCGTAACTAGTAATTATTAACTAATTGTGTAGCATTACCATATAGCATTTGGCTGAGATTTTCCCCTTACTTTGTGTGTGTTCTCCTATTCTCCTAGGAGAAAATGTTACTAACTTAAATTTTTTAACTGCAGGAATGGGACTGGCACTTCAGCTGGAAGAAAACAGATATATTGCAAGTTAACGTGACTTTCTTCCATCTGTTTGAGTAGATTAGAAATATGAAGCTTTTTTTTTTTCAGTTTTTAAATGGACTGGTTTGGAATGCTGAACAACACTGACACAAGCAGTAGCCCTTTTGCAGGTAATAATGCATAAATGGGTCTTCTGAGGATTTAATATATCTTTTGATGATCTGTCAGCACATAGCATTCTGTTACACAAACTGAGTAATCACCATTCATGTGGCACAAACTCTTTGGCACCTTCATATCACTGTAGAAAGTATACAAAGTAGCAGTTACTGGTGACAGAAAAGGTAAATGCTGAACAATCATTCATAAGATCATTGATTATAAAGTATAAAAGCATAATCTGATTGGTGAAAGGATTTTTTTTTTTCTTTTTACAAATTTCCAAGGCTGAAACCAGTAAGATCTCTAAAATTTAATCTGCTGAACCATGTATTAATTTTAGTACTGCATTCTCATTTTGGTTTGTTTCTACCTTCTGTTATTTTTACATAACTTTCAATCAGTTGGAAACCTTGCCCGTATCTGACTGCAGGATTGTGCACTTAACATGTATATATCATTGCAATAAAAGACAAAATCCAATATTGCTAGTTCATAAAGCTAAAGTTAAAATATTGTACGGTTCTAGGAGTCATTCACAGTGAAGGGAGCTTATGTAAAATTTCCCACTTAGAGGATTCAGGACAATGCAGGATTAGGTCTGTTTGTCTTAAGGTTTATATTTATCATACATATTTAACATAGAAAACAGTTTTGCCTTTTTTTTTTTTTTTTTTTTTTTGGATCTTAAGTAGTCCAGAAGTCTTCGTCCATCCCTGTTGATGTGTCCTTCTACCATCAGTTGTGGTACACACTCATTTTGCTATTTATCGAGGCATCTGTGTTTGAGGGAACTTTAAAGTATTTTTTATGTTTTTAATGCTTTTATTAATTGTTTTATCTGTGACTTGTAGATTTTCAGTGGATAAATTTTCTTAGTGTAATCAGAGTATGTCTATAAAGGAGAAGAAATGTCTGTTAATTCCCTGTTTCAAAAGATTTATCTCTAGGTTTTTCAGTTCTTTAGTATCTTAATTTGCAGTGTCTCTTAGCATCCAGTGACTGAGCAGCAGTAACATTTTTGTTCCTCTCATTTTCATTTCTATTAAAATGCTAAAGAAACAGAACAGGGTGACTGTTTCAGGGTGTTCTCAGAATAAATTCCTTGGGCTGGCCAATGTAGGTCTTGCTGAGTGTGCTTTTGCCATGCAGCCTTCTGCACCAGAAGGGAACATAGACATTTTGAAGAACATAAAAAGTTTATGATGTTTGCTTTCTGAGTTCCACTTTACCAATATTGAAATGCAGTGTTTGTGCTCAACTATTTAGAGAAGGAAAAGGAAGAAAAGTTGGTGTGTTTGTATAGTCAGCCTGTATGTTCTTGCCTGGAAAATTCCATTTGGTTCAGCTGACAATTTTTACATGGCCTCTTCTTTCTTTCCTGCTGCTATCTTTGAGATAAGTTTGGAATAGTAAAGAAGAGAAAAATACTACTTTTACCTTGGACTGCTGAGGCTGCATATCTCTATATTTATAGATCATTACAGCTTTACATGCTTGTTCTAGTGGTGTTTTATCTTATGCGACAATAGGACTGACAAGAATATTTAAAGGTTTGTGGGAGCAAGTGATTTCCTATTGCAGAAAGAGATAACTTAAGTAACTTCTATTTGATCTTTCCTGTTGGTAATGTTGGTAATTTACACAAAATATTAAGCTATATTTGCATTTACAAAATAAAATTATCTGTAAAAATAAAGAATATTGACCCAGAATCTTTTTTGTTAGTTGATGTTTTGCTTTGTATTGTTTAGCTTTTGTAGTAAGCCTTGGACTAATATTACTCTCATAAAAGTCATTTGGAGTGAGTTTAGATCTTTCATTTCAATAGTATTACATGGGGTGCAGGAATCTGAAAAGCAAAGAACATAATCTGAAAAGGTCTAAGGGCTGCTATTAGGTAAATTGTGAGAGTGTTTCTTATTATTTAGGATGTTGAACTTACACCAGCAAGTTTAGTGTAATAATCCTGAGATAACTGAATGTTTGCTCTAATACATAAATCATGTGTATTACAGAAGATCATACAAGTCTTGCACAACCTTTTAGAAAATTATCTCAATCTTTATAAGTGACATTATTCCCAGTCTGCTGCATATTGACAGAAAAATGCACTTTCTAATAAATTAATAAGTGGCCACTGTATATGATTTCACTGCCATATATTATTTCACTAAAAGTGTGCTTAGTGTAAAACAAATAGCAATTCAATGTGAATAGTTCAGTAATTCAGTGATGGCAATTTTCTATGTTTTCGACATTGCTTTTCACATTCCAAATGCTAATTTGCAAATAACTTCTGTTAAGTAAGATGTGCAAACCCCTCAACTTCCATCAGAATGATTCTCCAATTATTTTTATCATAATAACTATTCCTAAAAGCTCAAGTTATGTGTGGAATGCAAAACCTGGAAAAATTAAAGCAAAACCCCTTAATAACCAGTCTGCCAGTTAGTTTAGCATGTGTAAAAACTCTGTGTAGTAGCTCTTTTGATATTTTCCTTTTTTTTTGGATATTTTCCTTAGTCCACTGTGATGTACTTTTTTTTTTTTTTTTTCTTTTTTCCTCTACAAAATAAACAAAAAAGGAGGGCAGTTTAACTGGGGTTAAATATCTGTACTTCTGTCAACATGGTACCACAGCGTCAAGGGTGACGTCCACAGCCAGACAACGTTTCTGACAAATTGTAGGTTCCCTTCTTCCAGAGTGGCATAACAGACAGATTTATGTAGGTCAGCAAGAGAAGTTATTACTGTTATTATTTATTATGTTTGGCAGAAAAAAAAAATGTTACAATTTCAGAATACTTTCTGTAGTAGAATTGTTATTCCCTTGACAGCATTCTCTGTTAGCACAGCTAAACGAATAATATAAAAGTAGGATTTTTCTTGTAACTTTAGAAGGGATTCCAGACATAGGGTGAAGATAGGGTTCATACCTGTGGATACTAGTCTCACCATTGGAACAAGTAAATATGTATTTTCATGTTGCTTATGTTGATGGAAAGCCAATGTGCACAGTTGTACACTGAAAGGGAAGGAATTACAGAGACACTGATTTCTTTTGGTTAAGAAGAATGTAATACAACTTAAAATAGATTTTACTGTAATAATATTGACATTTCGAGCTCTATCCTGACCACAACTAAAGTAACAAAGGACAGAAGAATGCAATTACATCTGTTTATGCTTGTAAAAACACCGGTATGTATTTTTCACAAGTTCTGTTGGCATAGCATGCAGACATTCTTGACTTAAGCAGGGTGATGAATCTACTTTGCATCTATCTGCTGTAGAGTAGATGGATGTATGCCTACCTGTAATTATCTTTGCTGACTCCTACATGCGTTTCCCTCTTCCTCCCTATTTTAAAAGTTACACTGTGTATATTCAATCTGAGTTCTGTGCCACAGGTTACAATACATGCTGAATAATTTACTCAGAGAACTGATAAGAGAAAAAAATATTTCCAAACACTTTTTTTTTTTTTTTTAATCTCTTGAGGAATTATTTATTGTACAAGTACTTGTTCTGGACATGCTTTTGCCACCTGAAGAACAATCTGACTTTTTATTTTACTTCATATACTAAGAATTACAATATGCACTAGAAAAATCAAACACTTCATAAGACAAATAGTCACAACTGGGGATAAGGAATATAAATAGGATGACATCAAATGAAAAAAGCTGGTGATCCAACAAGGCTTCTATAGATCATGTTGTTTCTAATGTCAAGAGAATTGCAGATTAGTCTTGCTATTCTTTATAAGTAAGCATATTTATCAACTTTCGGGAAAAATCTAATACAACTAGAAAGTCTTAGCATTTAACACCTTTATCCAATTCAGACTTTATGTTGAAATAGAGAACAATTTAAGTTGCAAATGTTCTCTATAAGAACCTGGATTTCTGTAAAGTATAACTTAGTCACGCCATCGAGAAAAAAGATGGCAAACCCTAAGAAAACTAAAACATTTGGACAAGGTGGATACTGGCAGAGGTTATGCTGTATTTCCTGGATAACTTACAGAAAGAGAAACTATTTTTCTGAAGAGATATAGCAAGAAATGTGAATTTTAACAATTTTGGAGAAAATATGCAAGAATATAAAAATTCTTAGTTATGCTAGCATGTATTACATTTTTAACATGATGCTTTATAACTGAGTCACAAAATGGATTTGTGTACATTTATATTCATTCTTTAAAAGCTGAGTAGAGCTCAAGCAACTAAACAAGCTGTTTGATATTATGCTCTTTTTTATCCATTTCACTTGATGTAAGAATACCTTAGCATATAATGTCACATTAGTTTTATATATGTAAATACTTCCAAGTCAAAACATGTCGTGTGAGCATATTTTATCAGCTATTATCACTGAGATATTTACATATACAATCTGAAAAAAGTTACATGTTTATAAAAAATTGAAGTAATTTTGCTCCTTCAGGATTTACTGAATTTGTGCAAATACATTTGTTTGTACAGTCAGAAGGGATTTATCTATGCATTGACTAAGAAATTTTTATCATTTCTGAAATTGGGGAAACTTGTTTAAATATGTTAGCAATGATGTGCAAGATAAAACAGATGTTAAACAGTATCTGATTGCTTAAATGTAATAAAATCAGCCGAACAACAAAGTCACGAATAGCATATTATCATAGATAAGAAATTTTCTTAGGCATTCCAGAATGCTGATGTTCTTACAGAGAGCTTTAGGATAAATCCATATAATTCCCCTGTGTGACATTTTGAAAAGCCCAGAGCTGTGAATATCACACCTGATTGCTTTTAAGTCTAAAGCTTTCATGTGCAGGAAATAATGTTTCAATTAAAAAGAGAGGGAAAGGGGAAGTCATTTGACATTACTATATTGCGTTCAAAATCATGTACAGAAAATGAAAAGGAGACCTGCTGACTCAAATCAAACAGACTTAAATATTTGTATCAGCTGTTTGAAAGGTTTTTAGGTCAAAAGCGTAATGGCATTACAATAACTGGTCTGTAAACCTGATGGTTTCAGTCTCTTGATTATTGAAATTTTGCTATCACTAGTTACCAAACACTTGTTTTTCTTCTCTATTTTTCCCACTTCAACTCTGTCATCATTTAGTGCCTACAGTCTATAAATTCCCTCTACTATAATTTGTAACAGTGCAATTGTGAAGATACTGTCTAAGATTACAAATACTGACAGCAGGTAGAAAGAATTTCTACCCATTACAAGACTGACATTGCTTTGTGCTTCTCCATGTGAAGTGTATTTGATTTACAATTAAAAGTATATCTGTGCACTTGTAAGATTAGTGAGCATTTTAATTTTTAATACCACATACAGTATCTGATATTTCCTTGGGGATTCAGAGGGAATCCTTTCTCCTTGCATAAAGACAATAGGATGCATTTACCATAAAATTGCCCTTGAAATAGATACTTTTTCTAGTAATGTTCAGAATAATTTCTCTCAAATGACCTCTCCTTTCCTGTAAGATATTTGATCATTAAATCTTGAAATACAGATTTGGCTTTTGCTTATGGAAGGTTTTCTTTACAGAACCACTAAGAAAAGGATTTTGCCGTGTGAAGATTCCTTGTGTAGGAATTTGGCAGTATAAAAAGTATTGTTCTTGTATGGATGACCTCCTTGTGCAGAATGATAGTTTTATCCTTCTCTACATCATTATGTTTGCTGTACAAAAATCCTGCTGTGCTACATCATAATAACATGTAATCTTCTTGCTCAGTTTAGCTGAGATTTAAGGAGCTGCTGTTCATGGAGGCAGTTTTCTAAAGTCTGATCTATAATTTACCAGAATCAACCAGGCAAAAGAGCACGAGGCTTTATAAGAGGGATACAGCCCTTAAAACTCTTAAATGAAGATTAGTTTAAAGTTTTACAATCCGGTACAGAACCATCTGTCAAATCTCATGTCAGGCTTTGTTAAACCCCTGAGCTTTCCTAGGATGCTGTAGTCACTCATCCCCACCCCACAGCTGTCCCTTATCATCCATTTCCCTGTCTCCTACCAGACACCTGCTTTACTCAAAGATACATTGCAACAAAAGAAGGTAATAAGTAAGTGAGGGGCTGCTTTTTCTAAAGTAACAGTATAACAGCTCTAAGTAATGGAGGCTGTGGGTGTGCAGCACCTCTGGAAATCATGCCCTTATAATTGCTGTTTGGCTGTATATGCACTTGGTGATTTATTACATCTTTGAAGAGGTAATTGCAAGATAAAAGCTGCCTGTTGGCAGAACCATTAGAGACTTGCTGGGTTAAATTGTGGCATTTGAGGCCAAGGAATCACTGGGAAGATATACAGCAACATCACAAGGCATTTTGATATTTTCAGAAAGGGAATCACAGTTGTTACAGCCAAAGCAATGTAGAAGTTGCATAAATGGTGATTCCAGGTGGAAGGGTTTAATCTGTAGTTCTAAATTGTCTTTTTGTTCTTTGGCAAAAGGCAGACCTAATGTTTTTTTTTTTTTCCCTAGCAGTACATTCAATCAAATTAAATTTTTCACTCAAATTAACCCATCTGATCACCTTTCACGTGAAGGATAACAGGAGGCTGAAGGAGGAGATTGCAGGAATCCAGTTTCTTGAAATCAACTCACAGGCAGGAATGTGGCATTGTTAATGGAGATTATCTCCTTCTCAGGCTTATAGCATTTCTCTCTCTCAATGTGATGATAAAGATGTTCTCTCTGGACAATGAAATTAGTATACATGATTTCTTGATTATAACGTTGGACAGAAAAACACTAAATTCTGCAGTTCCTCTCTAAGAATTGTTGCTTTAGTCTGTTTACTTTAAACATAACTGTAAAACACAAAAAACAGCCTCAAACAGACGTATGCAATCCTGACCAGGCTTTGATAATGTAACAGTGCTAATACACTACTTACAAAATGTCTTTTGCTGTTTGTTTCCTAAATCTCACTTTAAGCAATAGAGTATTTCAGCTTGAAAGACAATTTCATAAAGCCCTTTTTTTTTTTTTTTTCTTTCTTTTAAAGTGCCAGAGTGGAACACTTTGACTCAGACAATCTTAATGCTGCCATAGCAATTTTGTAAGGCACCAGAGAAAAATGCATTGTATTATCTTTGAATTTCAGTCTGCTTTTGCTTCTCACAGCAATCAATAACCATTAGTATTATTGGTGGTAGTATCTGTCTAGATAATTTTAGGGCTTTTCCAGAAATCAAAATACATAAAATTGTCATGTCGTAACTTTTTCTTTACTTTTTAACTCTAATAAATCTAGCTTTTCTTTTAAGAAAAGCAAAAACCTGTCAATAGGGAAGTGGGATGAAAAGGAGCTGACTCCTAGCTGAACAAATCCAGTAGCTAGTACTGGAATAAAAAGTTTGAGGGTCAGAGCAAATTCCTTTTGTGGACAGGAAAAGTGATAGTCATTGAAAAACTAGTCATATCCATGGGTCAAGTTACTATTTTTTTTATGGTTATTTTAAAAGCTTCTTGTGAAGCTGAGGCCAACCAATTGAACATAATTTAACTTCTTCCTAGCTAAAAGGGAAGAATTTTCACATGGTTTCAGAGTGTGTATTTTGCACCAGAGGTGAGCCTGGTGGCTCAGGAACCCCATCTGGAGAAGGTGAAGGGATGCAGCTAGCCTCCAGTGGCTCCCGTGTAGCAGGGCATGGTTCCCATGTGCAGATGGACCTGGCAGCCTGCTCTCTTTGCTGTTTCTGCTGCGATGCGCTGTGGAGAGGGGCAGGCAAAAGGGAGAGGTTGTTGGGTGGCTGTCAGGAAGGATCATGTGGAATGGGCCTCCTCCTTCCTCAGGCAGCTGTATCCCTAACCTAGGCAGGGGACTGGCGGGGCAGGGACCAAGGCAGAGAGAGCTGGAATTGTGCCGTAGGGCAGAGGGAGCACAGGGCTGGAGAAAACAGGTTGAGCAAATTACCAGTGTCTTGTTTTGGCTCAGCCTAACCTGTACGGACACTTGGAGCTGAATAGTGTAGGGAGAAGGTGCCATCAGAAGGGAGATCTCTGCACATACAGTGTAAAATTAGTTTGAGAAATCTCAGTTGCACAAGAGATTTCCCTCTGGTATTTCAAATGGAGACCGCTACTGTGGCAACTTAAAGATAAAAATGAAGCCTGACTTAACATGATGACTTACATGACCTTTAGAATCAGTTTTAAAAATTTACTTTCTCTTGTAGGTTTTGTATGTGTGGATATTACCTGCCAGGCTGTCATAAGTAATTATATGTTCATTAACTTATTGTTCCTAATAAACAACAGGAAATTTTCATGATGAATTTCATTTTTGCCTAAAGAAAAGATTAATAATTACATTGATCAAATGTTAAAGCTTTGTTTTGCTGTTACAAATAGATAGACAATTCCAAATATCAGCAAAATATTTTGTGCACAGTGTTCTTACTACCTGGCCATTACACTAGACTTTATTGATTGCTGACATAGTTGATCAGGATAATTTATAGGTGGTCATATAGAAGATGACTGATGTGATTGGCTGTGTGATGACTCAATAAACTAAAATTTATTTCTTACTGTCTTGGTGAAAATACCTGAAAACTGGACTTTCTGCAAATAGATGGTATTGCCTGGCCTTGGGGAATAGTTGATAGGAATAGTTCATTTCTCACTGGGCAAAAGGGATCCCTAAGATAGAGGAAACTTTTAAAGCCAGTGAGACCCTCGGTGTTTTTTGTTTGTTTGTTTGTTTGTTTTGCTTCTACTAGTGCCTATACCAGGGTAGCTATACAAGATGTCAAGTAATGATGCAGAACAAAATGAGTCTCTGTCCACTCAAGAGGATGGGGAAGGTGTTGAGTGAATGGTGGGTACTGAATCAGATGTCCAGATACGCCCTGTGCTTGCGGAATGGTAGCTGGCTGTAACAGAAATGACAGGTGTTTCATCAAAAATGAAAAGAACCTAATTTATTCTAGAAGTCATGCTTGCCTGCTAGAAGAAGGGAAAAAAAAAAAAAAAAAAAAAAACTAATCTGTGCACGTACAAGAGCTAAGGGAGCCTTAATGGCACTGCTGAAACCATAATCCAGGTTGAAATCATTCCATCTTTATCTCATTATGAGTACAATTTTCTTCTATGTGTGAAACTTATATGTCAAATTGAGGAAGTAGAGGGAACATAAACAAAAGACTGTGGGCATATTCCTATTGTTTCTTTAGAGAAATTGTAGAAACTGCAGAATGTTGTAGGAAGATGCTCCAAGCAAAATGGGGGGATAAAGGCTTCCAAAAGCTTCCCGCATTTAGTAAGAGCTTTTTTATCTGTGCTGGAAGGAAGACACTCACAGGAGGATTGTCTGTCATTACCACATTCTTCCTCTTTATAAAGGGGAAAAGAGAACTTGTGGATAAGTGCTACTTACATGATCCGTGAAGAATGTGTGTGTCTCAGTGAGCTGTATGTAGGCAGTGGGTAGACTGAAAGCTAGAGTAGCGTGCAGTTCAGAACAGGTATTTGCACAATATGAGTTTTGCAACATGCTGAGTTTGAAGCTGCAGCAGATGTGCTGCTTGTTAGCAGCCCAGGTGGTTGGAAATTGTAAGCTACCTTGTGTATAGCCACAGCTCACATGGATGTCCTTTTTTTTTTTTTTTTTTTTTTTTTTTTTTTCAATGAAAAGTAGCAGTGCAAGAGATGCCTGGTTCTTTGTGGAAACCAGACTGGTATCATGTTAGAGCCTTTAATTTCCTGAGCTTTCATTCCTTTAGTTCTGAAACAGCATTGTAAAAATGGAATGAGAGCTAGAAGGAAGATGTTTTACTGAATCCCCTGTTGTGATTCAGTACCTTGTGTGAAAAACCTCAATGGGCTGAGAGCAGTGACCACTTGGTTGGTTTTCTTTGTTGATTTTTGTTTGTTTGTGTACTTTCTTCCAGTATTACAGGATGCAGGCTACAGGCAGATAAGTAGTTGTTCCAGAATCTACTTTATCTGTCACTCTTGCTGTGTTGCATACTTTCTGATGCTTGTCTTTGGAGGGATGAAAGGGTATACTTGGGTGCTGGGCAGTGGGAACAGTAGGAAGCAAATAAAGAGCACAAGGTGCTGGTCTGTAAGAAGCTCAGCTTTAAGAGGTGATCAAGTCTTCATTAAGTTGTATCTAACATTTAGAGCATTGTTTTGAAGTATTACTCAAGAGTTTTAGGTATTGTCTCACCTAAGTGTACTTCAGCATCCCTTATGATCTCATGTTAGGGACATGGTTTAGTGGGTGATATTGGTGGTAGGAGGATGGATGGACCAGATGATCTTGGAGGTCTTTTCCAAAGTTAATGATTCTGTGATTCATACAGATTCATGCTTCTTGCTTTTTCTCTCTGTTCTACAGTAAAAGTAACTGAACTAACTGGACAAATGTTCTATATTAAAAAAAAAAAAAAAAAAGTGCAATTCAAAGAGAAACTATTTGTAAAGAAATACTCAGATTTTTAATGTCAGTTCGTGGCAGGTTATTCCGTATGGAATTATTATGGTATCTTGGCACCACAATTGGTATGTTTAATAATTTTCAGTATGCATTTGTGTCCCTTTTATGCTTGTTTATTACATTTAAAGAAAGATTATAAGGTAGAATAAATTTTCTTTTGAACATATGAAAAACACAACCTTCCCTTTCCAGATGCATTCATTTTAACTCTGTATAGCATTCACTAAATCTGTGGTTATTTCTTTTTTCTTTTGAAATGCACTTATTGTTCTATTTCAAGAATGAATCATGTTCTGTTGCTACCCCAAAATATAACACAACAAAAATGGTAAAAATGATTCTCTGTAATCTAGTATTACAGGGAATTGAACCTGCCAAAACAAAATTGCCATTTAATAAGTTTTTTTTTTTTTTTTTTTTAAATGAGTCCTATGAATGTTCCATGCTAACTGAAGTTGCCCACAAGTTCTGTATATTAAAAAAAAACAAAACAACAACAAAAAAAACTTCCTTTTCAGTGACTGTATTTTACTGTATATGACAGAAAATCCTCTGGCATATCTCTTCCTCTTTTTGTTAGTCTTTGCAGTCTCCATGGGCATTTAGATCACTCTCATCTGAGACCCGGATAAGATGCTATTTATATTTAATATTGTCAAAGGCCTTATCCAATGGCTAGCATGTTAGAGATGTATTTCTGGTGGAGGAAGATCCTGACACTTAAATAGTTTGTTTCAACACAAGACCTTTTTTGTGAACTTCATTGTTTCCATTTTATGACTGAAATAAATTAGGCAGAAAGAAAATATAGGCGACTTGCTTGTATTTATGCAGCAGTGTACAAAGTTCCTTCCCTGGGAAATTCATACAGAGAAAATTAAAAGGAGCTGACATACTGTTCAGTGCTTAGTCCTAGTGCTTACAAATCTCAAATATTTATTTCTGAAGCAGAGCAATTACATATATTAACAAGTACTTGCAGAATGCTTTGGTAATATTAAAAAAAATAAATAAAAATGGAAGTATGAAGGGTCAGCAAATCTAATTCTCTAAAGATCACTTTAATCTATTTGATTATACAGAGTTTTGCTTTATGGTGGTCAATCTTGAAAAAATTCCAACGTAGTTAAAAGCTGGAGAAAACAAGCTAGTAACTGCTTGGTCTTCTGGGCTCCAGCTAGGAAGAGCATTAAGGAGAGGAAAGGGCTATCATCTGAAAATGTGACTTGTCTGCCCAAATAATGCAGACTTGAAATTATTCTTCTATGGGATTTCTTTTAGTTCACCTACTTAATTCCACTTAAATGAGTGGATTTTAAAATTTCAGTGGAACAATTTAAATTCACCTATTTTAGTTAAGTCTCTGTCCTTTTCTCAGGGCGTGCATTCAACACAGCACAGCCTATGGAGGAAATGGCAGAAAAAACAGAGCTATGTTCTCTCTGAAATTTTGCTTCTGAACCTTGCCATTCTGGCAGATGAATTCAGGCTTTTGTTTGAGGTTTTCTGTCTGTACTCACAGATGGAGGTGTGCACCCCCACACCTGGAAAGTTAAAGCTGCTCTATTAAAATTAGGTTAATGGTTAACTGACTGCAAAAATATCAGACCTACAGTCTACTCAGAATGTATGCAGTCATCAAATATTATGATTATTTTGTATGAATTTTGTGCATGAGTGTTGTTTTATTCCTTCAAGAGAAATGAATGCTGAAAGTAGTTGAACATATAACCTAACACACGCTTTTCTCTCCTAACAGCACACAAAGGAAATGGGAAGACCACAAACTCCTTTAAAAGAAGCAACACTGGAGCCTTGGACTCAGCCACAGGTAGGCTGGAACAACCTTTCTCATAATGCTTTTTTCTTCAGTGGTGGTGTCTGTATGTCTTAACAGAATCAATCTGAAGAAACATTGCAACAGGTAGCTTTGCAGTTCTTAATATATGCCAAAATGATTTGTTTTGCTGTTAACTGTTGTTAGTGTCCTTTTAAATAAACTTTCAGGATCTGATTTAGCGTTTGTTCTAGGGTACAAATGCCACAATTATATTTCCTCAGTTTCTGTTTCTGACATGCTTAAAAGACTGCAACACTTCACAAAACCAAACCACTTTCTGAATGGTGTGTCAAGAAAACTGTGAGCATCCTCTGGAGTTTGTGGAGTGCTATTTTGAAAGGAAGGTTTGAAAATTCAAGCTATTAAATTGTAATGATTTATCCAAAAAGAGAGCAATACCTAATCATGAAAAAAAAAAAAAAAAAAAAGAAATTGAAGAAATTGGGAGATTAATATGCAACATATATGTTCCTTAACACAAAGCGGTTTGTATTCGTTGGCCTTGCATTTGTGTATCAAGCAAAACAGTTATAATCTGATGACATAGAGAAGTTCAGATCCACCCTTGCTGTTTGTTCCCTGTGTATCAGTGTACTGAACAGCACATTGATGTGTGGTTTCTGAGTGGCTGGAAGGAAGGAAAGAGCCAGTTTATAGTGTTGGTGATAATGGATGTTGCTGTTCCAAGGATAAGGGTTGGGACTGTACAAGAAGAGGAGCTGGAGCAGGGTGGAGGTGAAAAACAGAGGTGGGAGGACAAACCTGGAGAATCAGTCTTCTTTTGCAAATTCTCAAGGGAAGATTGCTGATGCATTTTATGGATGTGGGGTCATGTTTCCTTCAGCAGCAAATCAGTAATTCATTTGGCACAGTGCCTCTTCCTGACACAAGAACCTGCCTCTGCTTTTCAAGGTTCACTTGTTGCTAAAGGTGGCAGTGAATCCACATCTGTAATGCCAAAGTTGAGAGTTTGCTGGCAAAGATGGAGAGAACCAGGCAAAGGTTACAACCCCTGATCTGTAATTATGGTGTTACTGTAGTCTAGAGTAGGCTCTGCCATGTATTTTCAGTCTGTAAGCAATCTGGCCAAACAAAAGTTCTCCTGTTCAGTCTCAAAAACTAAATATGTGCAATCCTAGAGTTTAGGCTTGTTTTAGGGGCATGTTTACTCCAAAAGCGCATGGCAAACACAGCATCGGGATTTTTAAATAGAAATGAAAAAAACACACATCTCTATTATTGCTAACTTTGTTAATGTTTTAGTATTATTTTTATTTATTTATTTTTAATTAGTTGTGATGCTAACTGAGTATGATTTTGTAGTACAATCTGTACAGTCAATTACAATTTGCTAACATTGCTGGTAGTTCTTAAGAGGTAAGTTCTTCACTGTAGTTATACTTGTACGATATTTATATCCATGCACCGCTGCATACAGAGAGAAGGCTGCTATCTGCAAACATATAGGTCTTGTAGTGTAGTGAAATCACTCAAGTGTTACTCTCAAACACATAGCCTCTTACCTCCTTCCTATGCAAAGCATCCCCAGATGCAGCGTGTGCCCAGCCTGTTTCCAGGTACTGCATGGCCCAAACTCCCAACGCCTCTATCCAGACAGCTGCTAATCACGATCATTAGGCGTGCATTGATCTGTGTCTGCAATCAATAATGTTTATGTACAGGACCACAGGAGCTTGCGACGGTCCACAGTTACTAATAGACAGTAACTCCTTGTGTGCAGGCACACAACTATTGAGGAAAAGTGTTTTTTTAAGTCTGTTACTGCTAAACAGCTAATGAATCATTGTGGAGGGATAGCAAGCCCCTCCTGTTTCCTTGCTTACAGCAAGGGTTGCAGGGAGGCAGAGAGTTTGGGCTTAGGGCTGGATTTCAGCTTGCTGGCAGACGTGAGCAAAGTTTGGCTTTTGACTTGCAAGAGGAGGAGGCAAAGCAGCTTGATGCGGTGTTCATACTGTAGTGGGGCTCTGGTGCATGAATGGGGGTGATAGAGTTGATCTTTTGCAGCCAGTTTGCTTTCATGCTTTATGTGACTGCTGCCAGTCATGTTGGTGAAGAAATACTCCGTTGGACTCTCCCAGTGCTGAAAGGAATCCTTGTTCTTCCTTGTCACCTGATCGCTTCTGAAAGCTGCATTTGCCACTACTCTATTTAATAGCTACCCAGATTAAAACATGTAAAGTGCTTTTGTCATTTCTATTCATTTTTTTGAAATATATATATATTTAAATGCACACAGAGAAGCTAACACCCATATGTCTTTTTGTATCATGGAGAGAAGAAATGTAATCAACAAAATCAAAAACTGTTGGAGCCATTATTGTTGCACAAAATTAAATTAGTTGTTAATTCTTTCACGGATGTAATTCTGGCCCCTGCAAATCCCTCCTTAGATATTTTGTATAAAGTGAGTAAAAATTCATGTCATGGATAAAAGCTTTGTCTATTTTATGAGCAACAGGCAAATGATCCAAATGGTACTCATAAAGCAAATGGTTCCCAGCTCTAAAAGGAGGAGGAATACATTTAAAAGCTGAACCATGAATGAACCATGAGTAAAACCAACTCCTATTTACAAGATGGTGTTATTTACATGAAAGTTTTTTATTTTATTTTATTTTATTTTTATTCTTTCCCCCTGAGGGAAAAGCTCTCTACTTTTGTCTACTTAATGATTTTTTTTAAAAAATCATTACATTTTCTTGGGCTATTTACTGCATTTTCAGTGTTCAGAATTGCTGTGGGATACGTTTTATCAACAGAGTGAGAGAAAGAAATAGCTGAGAGCACAGCTTCAGTGTTCAGGGCCAAACAGTCAGTGAAGCAGAAAGCACCACATCTGTCCCCTAATACCAGGAGGTGAGAAGCTGATACACATTAGTGGTTGGACAATTTCACAAAGTCTGATGGAAACAAAAAGCAGCTCTTTCCGTGTGGAAGGAGGGAAGGCTGTACGTTTCATGCTCTATCACAGTTCTATTTTCCTTATGGGCTCAAGGTTTCATCTCAGGAGTAGCCAGTTAGCTGACAATTTTGAAACTGAACTGAACAATGATAGAAAAAGTAAAGAACTATAGTGCTTTGACAGGCTAATTTATTTATTTATTTTTATTTTTTATTTTTATTTTTTATTATTTTTATTTTCTATTTCAAGGTCCTTTTCCTTTGTTTGGCCATGATTTAATAAATTCCTAAGCAATATGACTTTTCTAAAGTAGGAATTCTTTTTCATGGCTGTGCCTTTTAACTTGCAGTTTTCTGTATTTTTTTCAGTGCACTCAGTGCATGGAAACTGATGTTGCTGCCTGGAAAATAAAGTATGAGAGACTCATTCTGATAAATCTGGGACAAGACCTTCGCACATAAAAAAAATGTGTGCTAGTAGTTGCCCAAATAGACTTGTCATTGGTTTACAAGCTTTATTTAAATGCTAAGTAGCATGTATTCCTGTGGTTATATTTTTCTGCTTTGCCTGATTAAACAGTTAGCTGATAAACCCTGTCAAGGCTGTTCAGAGCTGCTGCAGTTAAGAATAACTATTTATAGCCTCGATGTTTATGGTCAGTTAGACAGACATAGGGCAACTTATAATCAAACTAATTTGTGATTGTTTAAATTTGTGAAGATTGCTCATACTATTTTAAAATCTGAATTTTGTATGGTAATACCATACAATGTACAACTTCTTACAATTTACTTGATAAATCCAGTGAGAATACAGATCTACCAAAATAAGGGAAAAAAACAATGAGACGGCAGCAGTGGTAAACGGTGAGTTTTGCCAGCATGGCGGACACAACAAAATCTCCGCTGTTCAGTTGTACTTTTGATTTAATCCGTTGTTGTTATTTTGAGACTCTTACATGACTATCTATTCTATATCTATCTAAAGTACTATCTATGAGTGATTCCTAGAGGTGTTTCACAGGGTAGAATGTGAGAAGGCAGTGTTGGAACTTTGTTTATTAATTCTAACTGCTCCAGCTGCTCTTACTCACTTAACAGGGAGTAACTTAACTGTTGCATTAATTTTCCTGGCCTAAGTGTAGCATAATTACCTTAATGAACACATTAATTTATCCTCCTCCCTCACACTCTTCTTTCTTCACAGTGCTGCCTAGTCCCAGTTGCCATAGGGAACCCTGACCACAAAGGTTTATAGTTCTCCCAGGAGTTCTTAGTAAGGGATGAATATCCAGGGATTAAGATTTGTCCGTCTCATGTTGTGCACATCTACATGCATTTTATAAAGAAGCAACATCCAACATGGCTTTATTACCACCTGGTGTTTTACTACAGCAGTGAGTGTGACAAGCAGGAGCAGTAAGATACAGACTGAGTGAAACCATTTATCTCTCAAAAGCAAAAGAGGAGAATTATTTTTTTCTTCTTTTGCATCTCTGGTGTTGCTTTCTCTTTCTTTGTGTGCAGTGTACAGTTTTGTTTTGTTTTTTTCATTTTTTTTAAATGATTACTTTTGTGGAAAGGCAAAAACACTTGGACTGAAATCTAATTACAAATGATAGAGCACAGTATTTTTCTGCTCAGTTTTAAAGAATCACTTTATAATCTTGGAACAGTGGATAACAACATTGCTAATCCAATATTTTAACAGTAAATACGTTTGACGATGGGAATTGCTGCACTAATCTTATATTCCTCCACAGTATAGTTAAGAAATCCACAGGGGTTTTACTAATCAGTTTTTGTAAAGTAAATCAAGTCATGTAATTCTCGTTCACTCTAAATGCTCTGCAACTGCAGGCAGAACTATGTGTGCATTATTTTTTGTTCTTTTCATCAGTTCTGTACCCTCATTTGCAGTCGAGCTCTCCCCTCTAATATGCAGGAAAGAGACTTTGGGAGAAAGAAGTCTCCAAGCACCCTCTATAAGACAAAGCTTGCCCTACAGAGACGGCAATCCACCTTGTCACCCTGCCCTCTGAGTGGAAGGGAGCCCTGTGGTTGTCACAAGTCCACCTCCCTCACACCAGCAAACAGCTTCCAATAGCTACAGTCTGACCATGGGTGCTACTACACCTCTCATACATGTTTCAGCTACTTACACCCCAATTTTACTGACCCTAGAGTTTTTTGCAATATGACATGTACGACAGTTCTAAGAAACCAACAACAGTAAATCACTTGGTTAAATATAGAAGCAACTTAGCTATTCTGTGCATATTTTGTTCCCACAGTTCACAGGAACTGAATTATTCTCCATAAAGTCCAGGTGGTTTTTTTTTGCCTGGCTCACAGCTTCAGCTTGTAGGATTTGCAATCAGTGGAAGTCAGAATGAAAGTAAAACTTATTTCTGACTGTGTCTTCTGCTTAGATACAAATCACTCACCTAAATATTTCTATACATTCTTACCTTGGTAATATTTAGTGTTTTGAATCTCTGTGCTTAAAATAATCCCATTTTGTTTGATGCCTTAATAAATTTATGTATGCCTCAAGTATATTTTTTATTTGAATGGAACGTCAATTTTAATCCTGAGTTTTGAAACCAAAGGTAATTAAAAAAAGGGAGAGATCAGTGCAGAAAGTGTAACTATTTCTGAACACTCCAATCTTAAAACCTGATCCTTTGTCTCTTAAAATGGAGGACTCACAAGCTAGAAGCAAACTGGAAGCACTTCGTTGTTTTGGTCTAATTTGAGTACCAACAAGAATTAGGTAGTATTTTATTCCAAATCTTGAGAGAAAAACATGCTAACTTTTGCACTTTTAAAATAATTATATACACTAATAAAAGTTTAATCTTTCTGGCATGAGCTGGTGCAGCTCCTCGCTGCCAAAAAAAGTATGAACTCAACCTCTCACAAATAACAACACTATTTCATTTTATCTGTGTTTCTAGGTTATGATGTGTACAGTATTCCTGACATTCTACAGAAATAATGCATTCAGAAATCAGGCTATGGTTCAGAAAGGCAATTTAATAATTGGAAATGGACACTAACCATTCCCTGTTTAGTGATCAGTTTCCATGATTGTTGCATTTAATATGCAATAGAATAGTAATAATATGACATACGTAAAGCAATATATTGATATATATTGTGGTTGAATTGATCCACTGGGACTACTCAGCTGCAAATTTGAAAAAGGTTAGTTGTGGGTGAATTTGTGAGTAAATATAAGTTGACATATTTTAAGGTGTTTATCAAAAGTTAAAAATGCAATAATTTTCAGGATTATAAATGATCAGAATACTTCCTTAGTGCTTCTGATTTGTATACTTTGTCTTTGCAAGATATTTAGGAGGTTGTTGATAACATTGGTTGCCTTTTAGCTGAAGTGCTACAAGAGTTGTTTATTTTTTTTAATGTATTTTTGAGAGCTGGTGAGAGTAGCATATCTTGGAAAAGAGAAAGTAGTTACAGTTAGCTTTGAATTTGCTTTGAGTTCTGGAAGATGGAAAACGTTTTTTTTTTTTTTTTTTTTTTTTTTTTTTGTGATAATAACTAAAAAATAATAGTGTTCCTAAAAGTGGTGCCTGAAAGCATGATAGGCAGTGTAAATATTGTGGAGCTTTGTATTTTATATATGTTGTTATAAATCAAAACCAAGAAGATGAGAAAACTACAACCGTGTTTTGTTTTTCTCTGTGTGAAGCTTAATTTAGAGATGCATGCAAGTATAGTCTTAACTATTCATAATCTAAATAAACACTTCTTTCATAGAGAAGTGCTGCTTAGATAATCTGTCCAACAAGAACGATTATATTTTTAATTAATCTAGTAAAGTTTTGGTCATTTGACATGCCATGTGTGTGTATATATATGCATATTTATAAATACTTTTTTTTGAAGATCTAGTTTTTCCATAGCATATGATCATTGGAAGTCAGTAGCTGATGTACCTGGAAAATCACTCAGAGAAAATACGAAAAAAAACTCATGATAGCAGAGTCTTGTAAGCATTGAATTTGCTATTGATTTCAGCAGGGGACACCATTACAAAGGCAGACAAAATTCCCGTTTCATTTAAGTTTATCTGTCAGTTTTTCAGAAGAGCGTATGATTCTGTGATTAAAAACTATTGGTTTGAACTACGCTACTGTTCTGAGTTAATTAAAATAAATGAGAACTCGATAGACAGCTTCCATACAGTTTCCCTTGGTATATTTTCAGATGTTTGGCTCTTTAGAAGCAGAAAGCCTGTCACTTTGTGGTTTGTGTCTCTGAGGGCAGACACTTGCATGTTTGTCTGTGTCAGATTGTTCCATGTATTTTCAGATCCCAAATGTCAATGCTGCTGAGTGGGAAATTGAGGGATAGTGAAGGTTTCATGTCCTTACTACCTTTAAATATTTAAATCTTTTTAAACTCATTCACACAGACTTTGAAGTACATCTTGTCCTTTTTTTGCCCACCAGGACAGCAATGCTCTCCGTCTAATTGCTTTGGCTCACATTGTTACATCTTTCCCTTCCTCTTGCTTATGACGTGTCTGAGCTGTTGTTACAGACATGAACAGTGGTGTAAATGGGGAAAGAATTTTTAATAGAAGAAGGGAGCTCAGCTGCAGAACATTACCCGCAAATGAAGTCCATTGTGCGTGCAAACTGGTAACCCTGGAATTCACGCTCCAACGTGCCTCTTACAGGAGCTATAGGAGGGGAGAAGACTGGTTATATTAGGCAGTTGATTTATTCTCCATGGTTCTATGCTGAGGTGGATGAGATGGGGTACTCAGTAGTGAAACATCCAGTGATACTATTTAAAAAGGGCAGGTAGACAGCTACTCCTTCAGTTTGTGAGGTGCTGGAAAGCCCTGTCAGTGTTTAAGTAAATCACCATGGGCCAGGTTTCAGAAAATGTAGATGAGATCTTTAGGGTGCTTAGTTATCTATTGGGATTGTCAGAATAGCTTTCCTCCCCACAGTATTTCTTCTGAAATCTGGGAAAGAAAGCAGAGATGTCCACATTATTTAGGAGAAAGCAGTGAGTAACAGAATCATTAAGTTGCATTGGACTGTAACTTACTTGCTCTGAGCTGTGCTCAACATGCATAAATCTTCAAACAGAAAACATAAACATGGCATGATTCACAGAGGTGTCGATTTTTCCAGTGTCCAGTTCAATGTCCCTCGCAGAGCAGTTAACAGTGCTGGAAGGCTGAAGTTGTTCTTGAGAACAGCAACATCTTCCTAACTGCTGCAGCTGACGGGTGTATTGATGCATCGCCAAATAAAAGGAGCAGTCTGTAAAGCTTTAGGAAAGCATGAACATAATAAACACAGAGTTGTGTTTTAAACCGTAAAAATGGTATCAGCTTCAGAGAGGACCTTTGCATGAAGAGTGGGGGTGTGAGGGTGTGATTCTGGAGGTTTTGGGCTTTTAACTGTCGGTTAATCTCATGAGGATTTTCTCTCCCACTCTAATGCCTTTCGAAAACTTTTAACCACTTTTTTCTTGGTGATGGTGTGTTATTGTTATTACTATTATTTGTTTTGCTTGCTTGCTTGTTTTCTATCAACTCATACAAGGTTTAATAAGAATGTGTCCCTCCTGATGAATTAGCTACACAAATTTTATTTTTCTGGATAGCAAACACAGACTACCATAAAAGGTTCCGTACCACAGGAACTAGCAGAAGTAGGCACTGGATGCATCATGGGAGCTGTTCATATGGAGGTCGTCCACACTGGTCCTCATTCTGTACCACTGAATATTTTACTACTGATCATAATGGAAGAACAAAACCTAGTATCAGCTTTCAGGGAAGAAGGGCAAATAGCAGCAATTACCCACAATCTCAGCAATGGCCCTCATTGTACACTGATCAGACTGTAGTTTGTGTATATTTGGTGTTGGAAATAATTTTTAGACTATTTTTTTAAATTGAAATAAGGTATTTCATCAGTCTGTAAAGTTATATTATTATTGTTGTGTATTCAGACTGTGGTCTATGCCTCTCCCGGTTGCTGTTGCCAGGTCACTTGCCCTCAGTCAGTTTCTCAGCTACAAAATCAGTTGTTTTTCTTGAAAGATATTTTCTGGGCTGATTAATTTTTTGGCTGAAAATTATTGCATATAAAGCAGATATGTTCCAACTTGGTGCCCCAGTGGCTATCCAGTAATGGATATTACATATCCATTCAAAGCCCAAATGAGATTAACACCACTGTCTCTCCATCTGCCTTTGAGAAAGAATCCAATAAATAACGAGGCATATAAGGGAAGATTATCACATTATATTCAGCATTTGCAGTAGCTTATTATAAGTTGTATAAACTGGTATCATTTGTGTATTAATTATTGAAATTAATATTGAATCCACTCAGAGTAGGTATGCATCGTGCCTGCGTTGAGCTCTTCGCCCAGCGCAGCACCAGCCTTGTGGGCTGGTCACTTTTCTCTCCATGCAGGCAGTGGTTTTACCTTGTTGGCTCCTCAGGCTGTGCCTCGTATGCACACAGAAAGAAAAGCTGCAGGTAAATTTTGCCTGCCTCTTCAGAATATCCTGTACTGCAGAGCCTGGACAGCCTCTTGAAAACTTCTTACTAAGATTTTATTGGTTGTCTTGATCTGCAAGGGACTGCAAACAGGGAAGGGATAAAAAAGTGCTATGGAGATTGTCTGTTCTGGTTGCTTTTAACTGCAGATTTTAATGCTGTGCTGCAAGTGTTGAGTCCAGCTTGGCCACACAGCTCCCTTGCAGAAGCCCCCTGATCTACAGCCAAGTGTCTGTGCAACATGTAGGGAAGGAAGTGTGTCCTGTCATAGTTCAACAAATAAGACCTTCTTGAATAGCCCTTCTGTCCGTCACCTGTTCTCCCATTGCATATTACTGCACAGCAGCAGCCGCTGCTGAATTTCAAGCAGGTCATTAAAAGAATAGCAGTAATACATACCCAGAAGGACTTTCAACAGAAAGGGGAGATTGTTCTGACAGCAGTTGGAAGATGATTCCAAGCCATTTCTGTCTGTCTGACCCGGCCTCTGTCATCTTCTAGCAGCACAGTTTTTTGTAACAGTATTTGTTTTCTCTTAGAAACTAAAATATTTTAATTTACCATCTAGCCAGGAGATGCTGTGGCTTATATGTGAATGCAAAAAGTGAATCCCAATATCTACCAATACCATCATTTTTTCCTAAAGAATTGAATGGATGTCATTCTTATATAATTTATAGCTTTTCATGAGATGTTTAAGTAGAATCTTCAAATTTTTCATACTGACTCAAATCTGTACTTATAAATAAGATACAAAATTAGTATAATGAATGAAAGCTTTATAAAGATGATTGCAAGAAGAAAATGAATGGTGACAGAGGAAATACTTTGAGTGTATATGGGTAACTTTGATAATAGAAATGCAAATTTTACTTTGACAATACTAATAAAAGTTGCTTTGAGAAGAGAGATTTCTCATTAGATATAACTTGCATCTGCACAACATGGTTTTCACATCAAAATAAGGGAACTAAATTATCCAGACCATCTGTCCAGTTCCATCTAGGACACATGAACTCTTTTTTTGATGATGTAAGGTAGTTTTTCAGTCTATATCATTCTTCCCATGCATGAACTCTGTCTTGCAAGGATCATACAACCTTCTTCTGTACTATTATGAATAAAAAATTTACAAGCTAAGCCTAATTTATCTGTTTATTTATGAAGCTAGATTAAGGATAATACCATTAGAAAAGAATGCCAGGTTCCAGATAGTAGATTTTGATGCTGCAGACCAAGACCATCATTTGGAAAACAATGACCAAAACAGTACCCTATATTTTGAATTTCTTTTGACATGTTTCTATACTTTCCCAAATACCACACAAGGATAGTAAATAAATTTGTTGTGCATTATGCTGCTTTTCTAACACCAATGGATATTAGAAGTAGCTCAGACACAGGAAGGAATTAATGTTCAGGGCAGTATCTTCTTAATCCTGAGACACTAACAATTCCTTAACTATTTATAATGTGTGGAGAATTTTAGTACTGGGTTGTTTATCTGGTAATATTCTGCACTTAAATTTATAAAGTTCAATATTTCTTAGAATTTACACTCCACTGTAGTTCTTGGGTCTGTGGTTCAGATAACATGATAATATATCATCTTCTTCATTCTATATGTTGAACACAGAATGTGTTTGCTAGAGGATCTTGCATGGCTTTCTGGGTATTTATGTGCAACCTAACTATGGACTATGAAAATCCAATCCCGGGTTTTAATGGGAAAGAAATTTGCATCTGTAGAGGAGGAGACCAGGAAGAGAGTGGGAAGTGTAAGGAGCACTGTGTCTGCTCTGCAGCTGAGATGTGTATCTTACACTTATGTTGTTCTAATGCTGGCTTTTAATCAGGACAACAGCCAGTGCTGATGGATCTAAAGAATGCTTTTAATATGGATTCAGTGTGTGTGTGTGTGTATATATATATATATATATGCGTATATACGTATGTATATGCGTATATACGTATGTATATACGTATATACGTATGTATATACGTATATATGTATGTATATGTATATACGTATGTATATGTATGTGTGTATATATATATATAAACACCACTATGTTGCTGTATCTCACTTCACAAGTATTTTATTGCCTAGGCAGGCATTCTACAGACGAAGGGGTTGTTCTAGCAAATGTGTCGGTAGAGGTCCGGGCCTGTAACTGGCAAAAGCGTGCTTCTAAAATTTAATGTTGTTCTGGTTGTTCTTCTTCTTGCTAACTTTATACAGATTAGTGAAAGTACGGAAGTATTACTTAGGATTTTTTTTATATATATCTCTTTGTTTTGTGGAAGAAAAGGAAGAAGCTGTACTCTAAAACTGGTGATATCTTTATTTTGTTTTGAGAATGTTATTTCTTTAGAAAATTTCTGGTTATTCTATTTTCTGAAAATCAATGTACTCTGTAATCAAAGATTAATGTTGCTTCCTTGTCCATTCTCCTGTATTTCATTGTTTTTTCCTTGCTGTCTTCTGCCATTTTTCCATATAGTAAAAACTGTTTTTTTTCAGTGATCCCCTGGCATATGTGAGTTATGATTTTCTCCTTCTAGACTTCATTTTTGAATGTTATTGATCATTTGTCAAGTTTTAGCGCAGTTTCTTAGCAGTTTCTTAGTCACAATATATTCTTATAATTTGTAGCCGCCAATTTTACTTTTGTGTTAAGCAGTTTGCATGTGAGGTGAGTGGGACAAGGCAGTCAGGTCTCAGTGAGAACAAAGCTCTTAGTCCTTTTGAATTCTGATTTCTTTTTTCTTTAACTGTGTTCATATGTATGTCAAACACAGATCTTTGTCTGTTTAAATAAAAGTAATGGTGCTTTGTGATCTATTCCATTCTCTCTGTTTCAGGATTTACAGGTGTTGTGACTCAAGAAGCATCTGAACTTTCTTTTAAAGAGAAGAAACAAGGGGGAGTAGGTTGCTTTATTTATTTATTTATTCTCAGAACATTGCTAAAATGGAAGGCTTCTGGGCTTGGCAGTTTTACAGCAACTTGATAAAATAAAAATAATCGTGCCATCACTATTTTATCTTGGTTCTTTCAGATGTGCTTCCTTCAGAATTGCTTCTTTCTTTCATATATGTGGAACTCTGCTTGTCAGAGTGGCAGTCTTAATCTAGTTCACAAGCTCTGCCAAGTTGAGGGTTTGAGAGAAAATAAACAACTCAGTTGGAAACATGGATAGCAAGCATTGCATATACTCTAAGAAGCAGAGATATGCTGCTGTATTATACAAGAGTTCACTTAATGAAAAAATACTGTTTTCCTCTTAGAAGGAATGAATCGTTCTTGCTAACTGTGGTAAAGTAATCCAATCACGCTTGACAACTGCACTCTGCTCAGTCAACTTTTCTATCATTTTTTTTTTCACCTTTCCTGACTTAGAAAAAGATTTTTGGTCCTCCGTTGCAATATAAACCGATGTTTATATGGAATAAATCCTCATGCTAGAACTACCTAGAAATAACCGAGACAAAGAGCTGGGAACTACCTATGAGAGCTGGGAGGTGAGCAGTTATTGAAGAAAAGTCTTTTCCTATATATGAAATAGATTGCTCCTCATCTATTCCACATAAACTAAGCTCCCTCACGTGGCACATGGAGCAGGAATGGTGATGGGGAGAGACAGAATGAGGAGGAGGTATGAAACAGGTGAGGTGATATTGTAATCAGAAACAAGGTAAACCAGTTCCTTAGGAGGGGACACAGAAAACTATAGGGCTGAAGACCAAACAAACATAGCTTCAGAAAATACATGCTTCTGAATAAGATTGTTTAGGTATGATAGATGCATTGTCAAGGTGATACAGCTATAAGCTAAATACCTGAGTTGAAGAGGAGAAAAAAAACACAAATGAATAAAATCATTCATTGGGGTGTAGGCTATTAAATGTTGTCAAGTGGTAAAGACTAGATATACTGCTCTAAAACTTCAGGAGATAGCCAAGCACCTTTGAGTAAACTTACACTCTTTAAATCAGAAATGAAAGTTTGTTGTTTCTTTCATGGTGTTATATGTTAGGGGCCAGTATTCTCAGAGACTGTTTCACAGCGTGAAATTACAGTTTTACTCACTTCTTTATATTTCTGACCTTGAGATCTTGATCATTACAGTCTTTTACCTGACAACTGCAGAGTTCAGAAAAAGTTTAGATTCTCTAACAATAAAAATCTCATGTTGTTGTAGTTAAATAATGAGCAATGCTGTTTATGCAAAGTAAAAGTCAGGAAACCATATTCATTTTATTCTATAGAGAACATAGCACAGAAAATCCACACAACTCATTTGTTTTTCTTCTATAGCTAAAGAGTTTGCCACACAATTGCATGAAAATGCAAACTGAAGTTTTAAGGAGGCAATATTTCAGACTATTTAGAATTGTTTTCTTAAAATAACAAAGCTTTCATTGCTTTCTACTTCCCTAATATGTTTTAGACTACAAGGTTTTGATTGTTTCTATTTATGTAGAAAATAGGGGGAATAGGTAGGGTGTGCTTACACTATGGTGACTCTCACAGGACTTCGAATGCATGTTTCTTTATGCATTGATCTGACTTTATTTTGTGGTTCCTCCACCTTCTGAGGACTGAGCACTAATTGCCAACACTGTTGAAGAATGAAGAGGACCTAGTAACAAAATTTAACAGTAATAGCTTGCTGTCCTCTCCTCTTATCAATTGCTAGGAAATGCATTTTTTTTTTATGTCAGTTAATACACAAATACATTGAGGAATACAAAGTGATCAATAGTAGTCATGACTTGAAGGTTTCACTTTATAGACCTGCAAGGAACATACAGTAAAACCACTACTACTACTACTAATAAAAGTGCATACTACTAGTTTTGGTGAATTTTTCAAAAAGATGATTTAATCTCCCTTGTAATTTGTGTTACTCTTACTATTTTTCTCAGCAATACAGTGTTGGAGTATCATTATTTCTGACATACACTTGTAGCTGGATTGCACTTAACAAAATGTCAGATACCGTATCCTAAAGGGAAAGCAGACTGTGGTCACTTCTTAACCTTTTCTGATGTTTTGGTCAGCTTTTATGGGGTGAGAGCAGGTGGGGGAAAAATTACTTGCTTACAATCATCATATTTGTATTCTTCTAAATGTTCTTCTTAGGGATGCTTGCCCTAGAGTTAGCTACAGTTTCCTAACACTAAGAAGAAATTGTCTCAGAATAAAAGCATACCAGAAATTATAAATCTTCCATAGTTGCAGTAAGATATTGGAATAGAAAGGAAAAAGTAATATTGTGCATTATATGGCCTATTACTGACTTCTAGGCATTATTACATAGCAATCAAGGCTTATGTGCAGAGTGGATAAACTAAATGTATAACTGCTAATTAAGCCTAGGGAAAATTAAATTTTATGTGGTGTTTCCTATAGGTAACATCGTATGACTGTGGCAGACTTTACAGGGAAATTAATGCCAAATGAAGAAACTGCTCTGCTGCTGTGCATGTATTAGTTTTCCTTAGAAACAAATATCAAGAAATATTATCTGGTGATCTTATCTGTCACAGTGGGGTGTGAGGTTAGAAGGAATTTTTCAAATGCTGTTCGTGGTTTTAAAGATTTCCTAGTTTAATTGTAGAGGCCAGTGAAGTTAGCAAAGAGATACAGCAAATATGTACTTTTTTTCCCCCTCTGTCAGCTAAGAGAGTAGTAACTGCCTATTTTATATCATATTTGCAATCCCTGTGTGTTGAATGGAAACAAGGATAATTCACAAGCCTTCTTAGAAATTCTTTGTTTTAGAAATTTTCATTAGATTTTTAATTTGTATAGTTTTCATTTGATAGTTTTGTTGTTGATGTTCTTTTTCTTAAACTAATGTTATATCGAGAGACCCACGTTATTTTTTCTTCTTATAGTGAGTTTGGATATGCAAAAAAAAAAAAAAAAAAGAGTAAGAAGACATGCTGCTTAAAAGTTACCAGAAGACAAAGACAACAGAAAGTATAAAAGTTCCTTAGGTTCCTCGGGAATTTTTAGGCTGCCTTCTTTAAATTAAGGGAAGTGTAAATGTTTAAGAGCTTGTTTTTACTGGTAAAATCTTTACTTTAAAATAGTCCCTTGATGTCATGCGTGAGATAAATCATAGCTATGGTTGTTTTGACACTCTGGAGTGTAGTTATATTATGCACTGGTTTCCCAAGAGATCTTAAAATTTAACAAGCAGAGGCCAGTGTGAGTGATGAAATGAGGCAGCAGCAGAGCCATTTCAATTATACTTTTATTACACAGCCATTCTTCGTGGAGCACTTCATACTTCTTGTAATGCTTACTAGAGTATGAAGCGCTCCATGTAAAGGAAAGGTAGCTCTGATTTTATGACTAAGTGGACGGTGTGATTTCAACTTGCTTTGACAGCAGTGCTGTGGTTATAGCAGCAGGAGTAACACAGGAGAGAGCAGGGAAGAAAAGGCTGCTCTGTGCAGCTGTCATGGCTGAGGCCCTCTGCGGATAATGCTAAGTTTTGAGAATTCAGAAATTATCTAATGAACTGAGGTAATTGCACAGATTTTAGGTTTCCCTTGTTTCATTTTGAAGATAATTTACTGTTCCAAGGCTATGCTTAACAGAGTTACCTTCTTTCTTCTTTTTCCCCCAGTAAGCAAACTCAATGGTTTTACTATTAAACATGTTCCTTATTATACTTTTTGCACTGCTGGTTGCATTGTTATCTTCTTGTACTGTGAATTCTTCCTGAATGTTTGTTTTTAATATAGGTTATCATCTAGAAAGCCTATTAAATATTTTTGAAGTGTTAACAGTGTAACTTACACTTTAGATTCTCAATAAAAGTTCCCTTTTCATGTGAAAACAATAACAAGTGTTATACAGATTACATGTCCATATATGTAGTTAAAGATCTGAAAGTTTAAACTGTCTTTCTCACTACATTTTAAGGAGTAATTTGGAGTTATCATAAAGGAACATGTTAAAGTAACTTCCCATTTAAGACCACAATAACAGCACCAGGCACTGGAAGCCCTCTTGGGTTACCCAGGATATTCAACTTACTTTTTTTTCTATAGTAAATTTATCAAGTACCCTCTACTTGCTTTAGGGTGTGCACCTTTTTGTATTATTTCATATGACCCTTCAACCCTTGGTATGGTCGAGTTGGCTCCACTAAATGCACAACCAATGCATATGTAACCCAGACAGAGAATCACCAGGGTGTTTCGGGACAGCACTTCAAGGAGGAGACAAAAATCATGGCTGGTTCTTTCATGATTGAAGTGTTGCACATATTCTGGTCAGGCTACAGTTGATTGTGGCAATTAAATTCCCATCAGAATATACCAAATTTCATTCTAATACAGTGTTATTAGGAATCTCCCTCAATGTCTAAGGTAATTGTTAATTTAGACCACTTGTGTCTTTCTGAGATTAGTGAGAAGGGAATCTATTTTTTCTCCCTTTACAAGCAGACCTGTTAAATCCTTTATCTGAATGGATAACAATTACAAGTCTCAACTGACAAGCTACTATTTTTTCAGTTCCTGAAAGG
This sequence comes from Oxyura jamaicensis, assembly GCF_011077185.1. Classification (NCBI taxonomy): domain Eukaryota; kingdom Metazoa; phylum Chordata; class Aves; order Anseriformes; family Anatidae; genus Oxyura; species Oxyura jamaicensis. Next base: position 4,804,180 of record NC_048896.1, read on the forward strand.
TCGTTTATAATAACAGAAATGATTAGCACAGCACACCTACAATATCTGTGTTGTGAGGGAACTCTGATTAGAATTTCATCTAGTACCAAGGGATACACTTTTTGTATGCAGAGGGAGGATGTTAGACTGCTATTCATGTCCACGGCTAACCTGGCCAGCATCAAATGCTTACATTCCTTTCTTAGAAAAAAAAAAAAAAAAGAGAGAGGAAAAAAAAGTGATGGTATAAATGCAAACTGCTTGATGGAATGGTATTAAGTTCTGATTAGAAACAGATGTGCAATATTTCCTGTTACAGAAAGTATGTAATTAAAAGCTGTAAAGATACAGTGTTAGCATAAAGGAAAAGAGGGAAAATTAAATTTCAGAATGTGCAAAGGGATTTCTTTTTCCTTTTGTTATATTTGTGTTCAAAATTACATACTAAGTGTTTGAGAGCAGAGCTCTATCTCTTTGACAGTGTTGGGAGAGAGTCTTGTGTTTTGTGTTATTTATTATTTTCCCTTGTTCCTGCTATCAAAACTCTTAACAATGCTGGAATATGCATGGAATTTCTGGTGTAGGTCGAATACTTCTGGTATAGTTGTAACTCTCTAAAACTCAGCAAGTTTGTGAACATGGATACAAGACTGCAAAGATTCTACAGCTCTGCTTTAGTATATTTTCCTTGGGTTGTAGTGAAATTCATACAGTTCATGTCATGATGTTCCTTCTTTTGAACCTTCAGACCCCAAATCCAAGTATCTGTAAGAGCCCAGCAAGCTTCTGTGTGTTGATTTGGGAGTGGTAACTCATGTTCTGTTCTTTGCTTGAACCTTCATATACTTCAATATCTATTGTGAAATCTTATTTTCTCTTGTACTATCTGTGATCTGAAGTTAGATACTTATTATGCACCCTTTTTTACTTTGCTTCTGAGCTTAAAAAACATTTTTTGGACAAAATGAAGTGAATACCCTGATGCAAAGAAGTTCAATCAAAATTGCTTCTCAGCAATTTAGCCAGCTATTCTGTTCAATTTTGGACAAATCATGTACTTGTCTGTTTCATTTTACTTTTTTTTTTTTTTTTAATCCTTCCCATATAATAGACTGCCACAGTATAAAGAATGTTCCATCTGACAATATGCATACATATTTTCCAGGAATAAATTAGAACACTTCCCAGTGCTCCAGGACATCACTGTTTAATATAGGCCAATAGATCAAAGACAACTAATGTAGTTTCCCTCCTGGGTCTGTTAAAGCCAGTATAAATGTGACCCTTTATAACATGTGCTATATTATTTAGAAAGCCACTGATTCCCTAGAGTTAATCTGTTAAAAAAGTTATTGAATTTGGGCTTCTTTTTAAGTGCGTCTTTCTATGGTACATCTGCTTATATAGCTAGTTAGCTTATTTTATGTAACCAGTGCACCCACAATACCATGTTGCATTTGGACTATGAACCAGCGGCCACAAATAATTTCTCCAACTAGTAAATTCACAATATATAGAGCCTTTACATAGTTAATGAAACAGACAGTTACCAGTTTGCTAAGGAATCCAGAAAGGAGTATATTGAGGTGATCCTCAATTCTTATTTTTATATATGTGATTAACCTATACAAAGTAATTTCTACTTGTGAAGAGTAAATTATGTGTTGTGATATCTGTAAAATAGCTCTGCTATTCTTGTGAAATAAGTCTATGTGATATCCTTCAAAATACCACATAAGTAAAATTGGTATGTTCATGTGTATGTAACAGAAATGAAGAGTATGAATTGTTTGTATGACGGTGTATATGGACTTATTTTCAAGAGATTCCTGTGTAATATATTGCTTACCATACTAAACACTGACAGCATATTTTTCAGAGTAAGAAAATTTGTGAACTTTACTAGAAAATAAATTCTTTAAATGCCACATCATTAGGCTAAATATTAGCGCAAAGAAATGTCATCTCACCAATAGAAATGAATGATCACAACCATAATATGATCAGAAAATTTCTCCTAGCATTTAAGTGATGCTGTATTTATTACCTGACTGTGAAGTAATTATTAAACTACAACTGGGGAAAAAGGAACAAAAAACTTTGTTCTCCTATGGAAATCAGAATGAGGAATAAAAAAAAGTTTGTCATTTTTTAGAAAATCTCCAGGTTTAGAAAGACAAAATCTTTCTAGTATCTACTCAGTATTTGTTTCTCAGATTATGAAATGATGCAAAAGCATTTTTATATTTTGCAGTAGAAGTCTGTGATAGCTATACCCAATTTATAGATATGTGTGTTGGTTAGCTTACAGATAGAAACTAGAGATGTTAGTGTCCAATTTCATGATAAGATATCATTGCTACTATTTCATAAATACTATTATAATATGAATAGTATTAATATTATGAGTAGACTTTATCCCTGGTTTATGGGGAATAAATGTGGAAATAACTGACTGATAATATTGCTTATTTCTGTGAATTTTTGAGATGTTTTTATTTTCATCCTCAACAAGCTGAGGAACCATGAGTTCCTGGGGGTGTGCATTGCTGGATGTCATGACAGCTGACAAGATTGATGTTCCAGCCTTGAGCTCATACATTAAGTGACCCAACTGTCTGATTGAGCAGTGTAATACAGCTCCGCAGTGCTTTATTCCCACTCTGTCACACACTGTAGTTATTTATTTTTCTCTCTTACACAGTTTAGTACACTTTGTCATACGTTCATATGAATTACATCAAAGATCAACAAGGTTTTTTATTTTCCCTGTGAGAATGAAACTTAGTCCTATGAAAATTAACGCGCATTATTGTCCCCACCCAATCTGTGTTATAAAACTCACAAGATAAAAGTTGAGCATTGTTTGCTTATTTTGCACTGAAACAATGGTACAAGCAATAAGAGTTTTAGACGCATTTAAAAAGTCTGGTCACTGGAATAATTACTTTCTGCAAGTAGACACAGAATAGTTTATATGCTTTGGATGTTAATACAGAGAGGGCATATGTTGCAGACTTGGTGTTTCTGACTTAGCTAGACACAGTCCTACAAGTGATTTTTTATTTAATGAAATTTCAAGTGGCTGAGGTAAAGCATCAAGTTCACTATAAACAAATCCTTTATTACATAAACAAATGAGATTTAAATTACAGTGATTTTTCACCTGATATAGATCAGTGCAAAGTAAATAGTCATTTACATTACACCCTGTAGCTGCAGTGTATGAATATGTATTGCAGTACTGACGAGCACAGGCTGCACAGGAAAAAAGGATACAGCCCTGTTCCTTCCTCCGCCTTGTTTCTGGCTGTGGGCATGGGATTAGGGGTCTGTGTGCATCCAAGGAACCTCTCTTCCTGCTCTTGCAGCCTGTGTGGGAGGGTGAGGGCAGTTGAGCCCTATGATCCTAAATAGCAGCTCATGTCAAAGGAGATAAAGGAGCCTCAGTCATTCTCATCAGTCTCTTTTCTTTGCCTTGCATTTCCTTTCCTTGTTTTGTCTTGCCTTTCCTTGCCTTGCCTTGCTTTGCCTTGCCTTGAAAAACTAATGATTCTTTCTGTAAAATCTGATCAGTCAAGAAGAAGAAAACCAGCTTGGATCTGAACTTTCCTTACATTTATGCTACAGTGCTAAAGCAGTTGGATTTATTTATTCTTTAACAACTGTGTATTTTATATACATTAGTATTACTTGCTCAATTCCTAAGTGTTGGAACCATGTTGGCCACTATTAGATGTCTTTGAGAAATGACCAGGCTTGGAAAACTTGGCCCAGGAAATATCCAAGAGGCAGCAGCGAGTAGAAGTGCTGGGGCATGGGGTGGGAAGGGGGTGGCTGCTCTGTGGGGTTGCTGCGCGGTGTCCAGAGGGCAGGTCTAGTGGTGTAAGATCAGCTTCACGCAGACACGCACACGCGATGTATGTGGTTGCTGGGTTGCGTGATTTTAAAATAAAAATTCTTAACATTCAGAAGGGAATCCTGTTACTGGGTTTGATCATTACATTAACTTACAGGGTAGCTACAAACTGTTTTTTCTACCTTGTTGACCAAGTGGTCTGTATGTGTCTCTCAAGTGCTGGGTAAGGTGGTAGCTGTTGTTGTCATCAGGCAGAAAATGATTCCTACCAGCAAGTTTGACCTTCACTTGAACTATCAGTACTGTTAAGTTGTTAGTAATACGCATTTGCTCCAGCCTGGTGCATTTGAGAACATTTTCCTGACCATTTATGTTTCTCCCATGTATCCACAGTATAGCACTTATAAAATATTTTCCTTTCTCCTGTACTTTACTACTAATGATTAATAGTAAACCTACTGATGAATGTGAACCAAAGGGTAGCAATTATAATTTCATTAATCACCTAATAATTGGGGTCCAGGGGTAAACTGTGACTTTAGATTTTTACACCCTAAGAAATTAAAGAGAAATTTCTATTAATCACTGTCCTTGCTGCTGACAAGGCCTGCTCTAACAATAGATCTAATCACTTCAAGATGGGCTACAATTAGAGTGAGGATGATAAAGGAGTTCAGCATCTGAGCCAGTGTCTGATCCCAGATTACAAGAAGGAACCTGTCTATTACACCAATGATTTGACTTTAAATGTTATGCATTAAAGTCATGTTTCCCTGGAGATTTATAAATGTTTAAAGCTTTTAATAAACTTAACCTGACTTCGGGAGTATATTCAAAGCCAGATGGTTTGTTACAGTTTGATCTCTGTGGTGAATTGGCATTCCATTTGCTGGGTCATACATATCTCCGCACCCCAACCTCTCCCATGGGAAATATATATATAGAAATTAAGGATATAATATGTTTATTCATTTTTTTGCATGGAAAAATGTCTGGTTGCAATTTCCTCATTTGGCCTCAGCTTCACAGAATCACACAGAATCACAGAATTTCTAGGTTGGAAGAGACCTCAAGATCATCAAGTCCAACCTCTGACCTAACACTAACAGTCCCCACTAAACTATATCCCTAAGCTCTACATCTAAACGTCTTTTAAAGACCTCCAAGGATGGTGACTCCACCACTTCCCTGGGCAGCCCGTTCCAATGTCTAACAACCCTTTCGATAAAGAAGTTCTTCCTAACATCCAACCTAAAACTCCCCTGGCGCAACTTAAGCCCATTCCCCCTCGTCCTGTCACCAGGCACGTGGGAGAACAGACCAACCCCCACCTCGCTACAGCCTCCCTTGAGGTACCTGTAGAGAGCGATAAGGTCACCCCTGAGCCTCCTTTTCTCCAGGCTGAACAAGCCCAGCTTCCTCAGCCGCTCCTTGTAAGACTTGTTCTCCAGGCCCCTCACCAGCTTCGTAGCCCTTCTCTGGACTCGCTCAAGCACCTCCATGTCCTTCTTGTAGCGAGGGGCCCAAAACTGAACACAGTACTCGAGGTGCGGCCTCACCAGAGCCGAGTACAGGGGGACGATCACCTCCCTGGCCCTGCTGGCCACACTGTTTCTTATACAGGCCAGGATGCTGTTGGCCTTCTTGGCCACCTGAGCACACTGCTGGCTCATATTCAGCCGACTATCAACCATCACTCCCAGGTCCTTCTCTGCCTGGCAGCTCTCCAACCACTCATCTCCCAGCCTGTAGCTCTGCTTGGGGTTATTGCGCCCCAGGTGCAGGACCCGGCACTTGGCCTTGTTGAACTTCATGCAGTTGACCTCAGCCCATCCGTCCAGCCTATCCAGATCCTCCTGCAGAGCCTTCCTACCCTCGAGCAGATCGACACACGCACCTAACTTGGTGTCATCTGCAAACTTACTGAGGGTGCACTCAATGCCCTCATCCAGATCATCAATGAAGATATTGAAGAGGACCGGCCCCAGCACCGAGCCCTGGGGAATGCCACTAGTGACTGGCCTCCAACTGGATTTGACTCCATTTACCACGACTCTTTGGGCCCAGATATCCAGGCAGTTTCTAACCCAACGAAACATGCGCCGCCAGTCCAAGCCATGAGCAGCCAGTTTCTTGAGGAGAATGCTGTGGGAAACGGCGTCAAAAGCCTTGCTGAAGTCAAGGTAGACCACATCCACAGCCTTTCCCTCATCCACCCAGCGCATCACTTTGTCATAGAAAGAGATCAGGTTCGTCAAGCAGGATGTGCCCTTCATAAACCCATGCTGACTGGGCCTGATCGCCTGCTTGCCCTGCAAGTGCTGCGTGATGACTCTCAAGATAATCTGCTCCATGAGCTTCCGTGGCACTGAGGTCAAACTGGCAGGCCTGTAGTTTCCCAGGTCAGTCCTCCAGCCCTTCTTGTAGATGGGCATCACATTTGCTAGCCGCCAGTCAACTGGGACCTCCCCCGATAGCCAGGACTGTTGATAAATGATGGTAAGCGGCTTGGCCAGCACCTCTGCCAGTTCTCTCAGTACCCTTGGGTGGATCCCATCCGGCCCCATCGACTTGTGCACATCCAAGTGCCGTACCAGGTTGCCAACCATTTCCTTGTGGATTGTGGGGGCGACATTCTGCTCCTCATCCCCTTCCACCAGCTCAGGGTACTGGGCGTCCAGAGAACAACTGGTTTTGCTGTTAAAGACTGAGGCAAAGAAGGCGTTAAGTACCTCAGCTTTTTCCTCATCTCTGATTACTAAGTTTCCCCCCACATCCAGTAGAGGGTGGAGATTCTCCTTAGTCCTCCTTTTTGTGTTGATGTATTTATAGAAACATTTTTTGTTATCTTTAACAGCAGTAGCCAGACTGAGCACCAGATGAGCTTTGGCTTTTCTAATTTTGTCCCTGCACAGCCTCGCGATATCCTTATAGTCCTCCCTAGTGGCCTGCCCACTTTTCCAAAGATTATAAACCCTCTTTTTTCTTCTAAGCTCAAGCCACAATTCTCTGTTCAGCCAGGCTGGTCTTCTTCCCCGCCAGCTCGTCTTTGGACACGTGGGGACAGACCGTTCCTGCGGCATTAAGATTTCCCTCTTGAAGAGCGCCCAGCCTTCCTGGATTCCTCTGCCCTTCAGAACCGCCTCCCAAGGGACTCTACCAACCAGTGTCCTCAGCAGCACAAAGTCAGCCCTCCGAAAGTCCAATACAGTGATTTTACTGGTCCCCTTCCTGGCCTTGCCAAGAATAGAGAACTCCACCATTTCATGGTCACTCTGCCCAAGACAGCTCCCGACAATCACATCCTCCACCAGTCTTTCTCTGTTTGTGAAGAGAAGGTCTAGCGGGGCACCACCCCTGGTAGGCTCACTAACCAGCTGTGTCAGGAAGCTATTTTCCACGTTCTCCAGAAACCTCCTAGACTGCTTTCTCTGGGCTGTGTTGTACTTCCAGGATATGTCAGGGAAGTTGAAGTCCCCCACGAGAACCAGCGCTGACGATTTCGCAACTTCTGTCAGCTGCCTGTAGAACTCCTCATCCGTCTCCTCGTCCTGGTTCGGCGGTCTGTAACAGACCCCGACCAGGACACTAGCCTTGTTGGCCCCGCCGATCCTAACCCAAAGGGACTCGACTTTGTCATGCCCAGCTTCGAGTTCTACAACATCGAAAGACTCTCTAATATAGAGAGCCACTCCACCACCCCTTCTGTGCTGCCTGTCCCTTCTGAAGGGTTTATAGCCAGTCATTGCAGCACTCCAGTCATGAGAGTGGTCCCACCACGTCTCCATGATGGCAACCAAGTCGTAGCCTGCCTGCTGCATGATGGCTTCCAGCTCCTCCTGTTTGTTGCCCATGCTGCGTGCATTGGTGTAGATGCACTTCAGCTGGGCCATTGCCTTATCCCCCGGCCTTGCTATTGTTCCCCCTGGCACAGCTCCAGCAAACCTTGCTTCAGCCCCATCCCCCTTCTTACCTAGTTTAAAGCCCTCTCAATGAGCCCTGCCAGCTCCTGGCCCAGGATCCGTTTTCCCCTAAAAGATAGGGACCCGTCTGCAGCCATCAGGCTGGGTGTCGAGTAAAGTGCCCCATGTTCGAAAAACCCAAGATTTCTGTCTTGGCACCGGCCCCTGAGCCATGTGTTTAACAGGTGGGCTTTTTGTGTCCTCTCTGTACCCCTCCCTGCCACTGTAGGGATGGATGTAAACACCACCTGCACTCCTGCTCCATCCACTAACTTTCCCAGTCCCCTAAAGTCTCATTTAATAGCCCTCAGGCTTGTCTCTTCAATGTCATCACTACCTGCCTGGACTATCAAAAGAGGATAATAGTCAGAGGGGCAAACCAGGTTGGGAAGCTTCCTAGCAACGTCCCTGACCCTGGCCCCAGGGAGGCAGCAGACTTCCCTACGGGTAGGGTCAGGCCGACAAATAGGGCCCTCTGTTCCCCTGAGGAGAGAGTCTCCCACAACAATCACCCTTCTGTCTTTCTTGGTGGAGGCAGTCCTGAGGCGTGGAGTCGACCTCCTCGCCTTAGTCATCCTCCTGGGTACACTTGCTACCTCTTCCTCACCCACCGGTCTCTCAATCTCCAGGGCCTCAAACCTGTTGCGTAAGGGCACCTGGGAAGGTGGGGCTGGAAGGGGAGGGCATCGCCTGCGATGTCGAGCAGGGACCTTTTTCCATTCCTCCTCAACTCCCAGATCCCCTCCCTCTGCCTGACGGCCACAGGGCAGGGGGTCCACCCCCATTTGGGGTGTCTCACCCCGGTACCTCTCCTTGAGGCCCTGCAGGGAGCCACTCCACCAGTCTATCTTCCGCTCACACTCCCTGATAACCCTCAACCTCTCCACCTCCTCCTTGAGCTCCGCCACCATGCGGACCAGGTTATCCACCTGCTCACACCTCACACACACAGTTTCTCTGCCTCCCACCAATGGCAGCAACAGGCTCAGACACTCCCTGCATCCGGTGGCCTGAACCGCTGCACTTTTTAACGGGCAGTCGGTCTGGGTGCGTACCGACTTCCTGGAGAGCGCACCGTGCCTGGGGGAAACCATTATCGCCTCGCTAACGGCTGTCGTTGTGGAGGTGTTACGTATGGGCGGGGGAGACCGCTCCGCCCTGCCTGCGCGAACTGCCGCGCTAACTGCCTCGCCACGCCCTTCTGACGCGCCACGCCCTGGTTGCCCGTCCTGGTCGATCGCGCTCCCCAGGGGCAGCTTTTGAGCGGCTGGGGAGGGGGCGCTGCTGGCTCCGCCTACGCCTCGTCAGCCTCCCTCACGAGGGCTGCCGCGTCCTGGCGGCTCCCTCGAGTAGGCTCGATGCCGGAAAAATTAGCCCTGCCTGGCCCGATCCCCCGCTCCGCTGCAGAACGCGTCTGCCCCGGAGCCGATCGCCTCGGCAAATGGCCGAGCTTGTTCATAAAGTTTGAGCAGATGTGTGATAAAATGGTAAATTAGGAAATAGTGCTGTGCCTGATTTTGTATGGCCACAGAGGAACTTTGTCATAGTATTAACAGCAAATATGCCAGGGTACTTGAAAATAGGGAAATATATCTCATGCTGTGTATTTCAGACCTCCAGCTGGGAAGACCATTTTTTGTGTAAGTCTTCTGGAGAAATTCTTCAAGTTCACTGGCACTCTCTTATCTCGTCTAAGTACAGAACTAAATGAAGCCACCAATGTGCAAGCAACATTCTGAAAATAAAGACTCCATGCACAGAAAAATAATGAATTTTCTAAAATGTAAATGTAGAGATAAGCCACGGGTTTTTAAGATACTTAAGATATTTAAGATATTTAAGATACTTAAGATATTTAAGATACTGAAATGATGTAACTAAGGCAACTGGAATAATAATTTGACATCACAAGGAAGCTGGTATAAATGGGTATAAATGGTATATGTTTTCCAGAGGTATATTTAAATTATTTCAAGCAAAAATGGCTTGTCAAAAGCATGAAATTCTGTTTGAATTATCAATGCTTAATGTTTATCAATCACTAATATTTATAGTAAATCTCTGCAACTTAAAAAAAATAAACATTATAAGTAAATTTCTTAAAACAAATAGAGCATGTAAATGTTTGCAAATTAAACTTCTAAGGCACCAATAGTATGTGATTTTATAAGAGGTTCTGAGTTTTGAGTATTCATCGGTATCACTTAGCTCTTATAAGCAACAGGGTATAAAGCAGCCTTGCCCATGCATAAAAAACTCACTTAAGGCCATTCCAGGGGCAAGATTATTGAAAGCATTATTAAATGCAAATGAGTTTTGGATGTCAATTTGGTATTTGAAGCAGGCTAATCATACATGGGATAATTCATCTTGTAAAACAATATAATTACCTTACATATACATAAAATACCACTTGGATCCAAATTGTTCATTTCAAGGTAGTGTTAGAACTGTGCTCTTTCGCAATCATGCTTTTGTTCAGAAGAGTGGATGGCTTCCCGTTCCTAGTAGCACTCTAAAACAAGAGTATAGAAGCCTTTCTTATGGTAGTTACTTATGAACAGTACAAACAAAGTCAATGGAAAAACTGCTTTGCACCTTGTTCATGAAATGAACACGTTTTTGAAAAGTTGAGTTCTAGTCTTGACCAAGTGATTAGGTGAATCAGATCTGATTGAGGTGAGGCAGAGAGTAGTTCAAAGACACAATCTGAGGTAAAAACAGCACAATCAAATTCTTTGTTATTGAAATTGAGCTTTGCAAATAATTGTAATTTTCATAGTGAATTTAACTTCCCTTTCAATTCAAATTTTGAAAGCAAGTTTTGTTGTTTTCCTTCATGGTGTTTGTTATCCCCCCTCCCCCCCACACACACACTTTTTTTTTTTTTAGTTTAACTCTGTGAGGCAGTGAACTGTTTGCCTTGGTTATTTTCTTCATCACATTCAAATCTGAGCTGTTCAGCTCAGTTGGTGTTGCTGCCTGTACTGATTGGCAAAGCGTGTGTCTCAAAGGGAGGATTTGATAAAACTTCTAAAGCTTTAGGTGCTTAGAATAAGCAAATAGAAACTGTAACTTTTGTATCTAAGTTCACTAGCTAAAAGGGGCTATACCTCTTTGTTTAGCTCATTTAAGTCCCTGGTTCTCTTCGGAGGGCTTTAAGACCTTTGTCCTTATCCTGTGTAAAAGCACACTCCTGTTCCTTAAGGTATGCTTGTACTGAAAGGAGAATTTGGAAGTCACTGTCCGTGAGAATTTGTACACACAGAAGATACTGCTTGGCAGCATGGAGAGAAGAACTGTCTTGAAGACTGGTGTAGATGTCTTTCAAATTCAAGTGAATTGGATTTTTAGCACAATTCACTCACCTCTTACAGTATGTTTTCATGACTCTGATTAAGGCTCATTTTTCCACAAAACCTGTTAAAAATAGAGGGAAAATATGAGTGCCAGAATCTTTTATTAGCAAATTAACTCAACTTCAAAGTTGTCTTTGTTGTAATAGTACTGGATTAAATTATATGACCTAATTATTACATGAAGATAAGGTGACTATCATCCTTTTTAATACAGGCATGTTATGACATGTAACTGGAAATAATTTGAAGATCATAAAATTAAACCTTAGCTGCTGTTATTACACTCCCCTTTCTCCTTTCTTAATGAAATTTCAAATCTGTCAGCTGTGGTATATTTAGGCTGTACAGCAAAAATATAAGGACAATTTACAATTGTGAAGAAATTTTGGTGTTGACTGAAAGTTTTGTTTGGCTTCACTAACTGAAAAAAAAAGTCTTTTGCATTCTTGTTATTCATCAACATTCACCACAAAATGATTGCATACAGAATTTTGAGAATTTTAAGTGGAGTTCAAAATTACTAGTCTGAAAAGAGTCCACTCTAGGATGATGTGCTCATTTTAAATGATATTGTAAACAACGAAAGTCTCAGCATTGACCGAATGAATAAAGAAAGCTAAATTCATATAACAGCATGGAAACAGAACACAAAGAACAGAAATATTGAGATGAAGTGTTCCCAGAAAACAAATTACTTTTAAAACTGTTTGCTAACTATTACTGTTAGATTTTTGACAGTGATGCAAGTTCTTAAAAGGCTTATGTAATATCTTTTTACAAATATATATTTTTTTGTCTCTTTTTTTGTATTGTTGATAGCACTTTGTCACACAGGAGTACACGAGTTTTGTCTGCATGTGTTTCGGTGCAGTTCCCGTTTGTTAGAATGGCAATGAATAGACATATATAGTTTTCTGTTACTTAGGGCTTAATAGTAGGGTTAAATACTAACTGAAGGTGTGGGCTTTACATATCATCATTTAATATTCATGATTGATTTTTTATACGCTTATACTCTGTATTAATATACTTGGATATATAAAGAATTTATAATGTAGAAAACACATTTCAAAAGTGATCTTGCTCTGCTGATCATATTGAAAAGCAGAGCATGAAAAATAAAGAAATGAAAAAAGCTCTTTATTTATATTCTTAGAATATTTGCTTCCTTCCCTCTCCTAATACCATTTTCTTCACACTTTCTTTCATACTTGCACAGATTTTTATATATACTGTATAATGAATAAAATAGTATGATATTATGCCCTCAGATAAGGATATTGTAGATCAAAATACTTCAGAATTACTCCGGAATGAAGCTTCTCTATAAGCAATTCTATATATTGTAGTGAATGCTTGTATACGTGCTTTTATTGTGCATTTGAGATGGTACATCTCAGGGCAGCCAATTTCTAGAACTCCTTGGGTCATGAAAAAGACTTCTTGTGCTTTCTTCCATGAGTACTACAAATAATAAAATCTCCTTATTTGTCCCTTTCTCATAAGGACTGAGAATAGCAGCAGCAGCTGTATTATGGCAAGTACTGCCATTTGGGATCCTGCTGACAGATAATATAGTGTAGCAAAAAGGTGTCATTATGATGACTCATTTCACCCAGGTTATGAAAGGCTGTGATTCATTAGAGCCAAATATATGCTACAGATATGCTATCTACTGCAGCTTGAAGTTTTACAATAATGAAAAGGCAAGAATAAAGTAGATTTTAAGAAGAAGAAGAGGGGAGAAGGAAGTCCTTCTACCATAAGTTGAACATATTAATTTTCAGTTGACATTGATCAAAATGAATATGCAATAAAAGTAGAGAATAAAAACATAAACAATTTTAAATGGTGGAAGAGAGGCTATGTAAAACCGCTATACAGTTGAATATTAGGAATAACCAATATTCACACACCTTTGCATAAAATCCTTGTATGTTCTTCATTATTGTTCTTTCAATGTATCTTCCCAGTTATGGGAATCTTGGCTTAGAAAATGATCTGGCATACTTATTTGACATTTTAAGATAATCAAAAGATTTATGTTGTTTGCTTGTTTGTTTGTGTAAGAATACATTAAAATCTGTGGCTTGAAAACAGTCACTGATGATTTAACTATACTCAGTAAAGGCACTCATAAGTCTTGTTGCAAAATTAGAATGTGAAGTTATTCTTAAAAATTCTGTGAGGAAACTTTTTTTTTTTTTCATTTACATCAATCCTTTAAATCCCTACAGCTTTTCTTAACAAAGGGCAGAAGGAAAATAATTGCTAGATACATGCAGATTTTGTTTAGACAAACAGTAGAACATGTTTTTTGTATCCTGCATCTTACACTAAAATTAACTGTAGATTCTAGAAATTCCTCAGATTTTCAGCATATTTAATTTATTCTCTCAGTAAATTTTGTTGACACCTTCTACCTCCTGTAATTTAGGACTTTAAATTCACCTTGAACTTGAACTGCATACTAACTGAAGAAATCGTTCCATTACTTCATTTTAATTTTTGGCAAAAGGCGTATTTGCAGATATGCATAGTGTGCTTGTGTATGGTATCAGCTCTACGGCGTTGTGCATGCAGTGTTTTGTTAAATTATTTTTGGCAATAAATGTTTGTTTTTTTTTTCATTTTTCCCTCATGGTGCTTTGCTCCAATATTGAAGTTATCTTATATTTGTTAGAGTTTGTTTTCATTATAGATGCCATCTGTAGAACAACTTGGCTTCAGACTATGTTGGAGAATATACAACCTCTTCAGTAAAAGTAATTCTCATGTCAAGATATGGGCATGCTATGGATTGTAAATTTTGTTTTCATTGCCAACCTCTGCCAGATTTTACTTGTTGCTCTGTGCAATTCTGTGTTGAGCAAAATATTTTCATTGTTATTCACTGAACAGTTAAGGACATCATTTCAGGATTAGAAGGAAAAAGGCTTCTCAGTTTTACTCCTTACTCTTTTTTGTTTGTTTGATGGTGTCTTTTACCCACAGTGGAGCAAAGAATGCATGGCTTGGTACCTGTATTATTTTATCAGTAATCTCACTACCAGTGGTGTGTTCTTTTTTTAATGAGTACTGAAATTCAGGCATCAGAGGGAACCTCCGTTACCCAGACATGGCCATTGCTAACCTGCATACTATTATGATATGAAATGTTCTCATTTATTTGATCATAAATGCTATGGCAGAATGAAGTGCCAGCTCTGCACAAGGTGTCAGAACCTTACAATTACTAAAGATTCCATAACGACTTCTGTGGACGTCAACTTTCCCCATCCCCAGAATGGAAGTTCCCGTAAGATAGCAGTGAGGGACCATAACACTGAGGGATACCTTTTCTATTGGGACTCACCTTGCATGGCAAGTCCAGCAGCGACACATCTCACGTCACAGGGGTGGGTGTGTGGCATAGCTCTGATCTCCTGTGTGTTGCATGCACATCTTGTGAAAGAGACTAGAGTATTTTGTGTGAAACCTGACAGGTCTGCCACATGGGATCTCTAAATATTTTAGTGAAGTAGAACACCTTTACAGACAGCACAAACGTATCTGAGTCTGAGCACCTTGTACCAAAAAGTTTCCATGGGCAGAAATGTATGTCCTGTACCTGTGAATCAGAGGGTAAGGAGTGTTAAGAGTGGTTCACAGGCAGGAATCTTTGCCTCTGTTCCCACACAGGTGTACTTGTGCTGGATTGTATCTCTTCTCCAGTAGTTGTGCAGCAAGGGCAGAATACTTTCACCCTGCAGGTTTAGATTGCAGCAGCACCATTCAGGCACAGCGGTGGGCTACAGCATGGGAGCCACACTTGAAGCATCCAAGGCTCAAGGGTGTATTGGCCACACTTAATGTGTTATTTCCTTAGATGCTCTTGAACCCTCCTTTATGTCCTAGTGGCAATGGAAGAGATGTGGCCAGATGGTAATGCTTTATTGGTGTACTGCTGCACTTCATCTGTGTTAGACTGTGAAATGATGGTTAGGTGACCTCTGCTGCACAGTGAATGCCTCAGCTGCCTGAAGTCTGCTCTAACTTACCCAGGTGACAGGAATCTATTTTCTAACTTTAATCACTAAGTTGAAGAGCAGCGTAAAGATGGTTCTGCTTTTTTTTTTTTTTTAATCTTCTGCTGAGTGTCAGCAAAGGTGAATGACAAGCTTGATGCCTTGAGTTCCTTGCATAGGCACAGATAGCAATGTCATTTGCAGCACCTCACTGTTGAGCATATTTTCATCTTATTGTTGATCAACATTGTAAATCTTAGAAAAGCAAAGATTTTACAGATGTGTTTCCAATTACACTGTGCAAATGATACTATGAATGCATTGTGTGTATATGTCTTACTGAATTATGGTATAGTAAGTAGAAATATTTAATCTCCAAATTGTTAGCATATCATTGCCTGGGAGGCAAAGAATTACTTGTTTTGATTTGTAAAATTAGCTCTCTGAACAGATATACAGACTTTATAACTAACTGACTTTATAATTAACGACAATAACAATAATAATTTTGCTTTTCCCATGTTCTCCCTATCATTTATGTTGAACATGCATAGGAAATAATATTATATTAGTGTAAGGTAGGTTTCTATTAGGTATATTGGCATTGAATAACTTCCCCTTTTTTATTCTTGGCTTGTTTTTTTGTAGCTTGCCTTTAAGCTTTTCTATTTTTAATTAAGGTAGATATTTCTAGTAGTGATGGATAACTTGTGAGGAAATCAGGTATCTCAAAAAAGTCTGCAAGTTATATCCTTTTGCATTTGTTCTTTTTTTTTTTTTGAAAATAGACAAGAATGAAAGACCATTTCCTCTATTTTGCTTTTGTCAAATTTGTGTAGTTAAGTTTGCTTCCATTCTATTAATACTAATCCTGAATGTATTCATATAGCCAGCAATTGTAGATTTTTTTTAAGAAATGTACAATATAAAATTTCTAAAAATATACATATTTTATATTAAAAATCTTTAAATATTAGAAGTTTAAGGTGTAGGTATTGTTTTGTTTTAGTACTGAAAAGAAATAACCAGAAAATTTAAGGTCACTGTATCCATGGCTGAGAGAAGCTGTCCTGGCAACATGCCACAAAATGACACAGTTTATTTCTTTTATTCCATCAGAAAATGGTAATTTGTTGATTTAAAAGGTATCATCTATACTTTGATCTTTATTTTCCATGCCTTTTGGAATAGCTGCAGTTCACTACTGGTTAGACTGATCTACCCTGATATATGCATATATAAAACTGTGTAGATGCATTGGAGTTTTCTTGTGAGGCTTAACTAGCTAGTATTGCTTAGTGAAACATTAAAATCAAAGCATTATGATGAAAACAATAAATAGCATTGGTTGAGACACAAATGCACAATATGCAGTTTAAAAGATCCCAAAGTGTGGCACAAAGTGGTCTATAGCCCTGTATGCCGTGAACAGAGGGCTGGAGCCATGTGCAAACTCTTTTGGTATGACCTGGGGTAGCGCTAAGGGAGATTCTAAGGATTGCAATTTTTCTCCCAAGCATAAAGCCTCTTTGGGATGTATCTCCTCTGCTTCAGATGACAGCTGTATAATTTTACAAAACATATTAAAAGCTGTACTTCAGTGGTTTAAGAATGGCTTAGTATGGATGCGATAGTTTCTTTCTGTAGAAACGCTGTAAAGATAAAAGTCTGCAATTTATATAAAATTATTAAAAAATTATAAAATGATTTGCCGTTTGCAATCAGTTGCAAATGAAACTGCACTTAACATAGCCGTTTACTGGAGACTCTGTTACACAAAGCACAAAGGATTATGGGAGGATAAGGATGAACTTTCCTCTTAGCCACCAGTCCTGCAAACAGCATTGTAAATATGAATTACGAGTGAAGTATTTATTGAAGCCAAGAAAGTGAACTAACACTTACTAGATGTTCAAACCAGAATGTCAATCAGCATGATCACTGCAACTCATCATGCTTCACTCCCAGTAGATGGTCTGATACCACACTTGTAATTTATTAGCTAATGGGAGACACTGTATTAATTTAATTCTCTGCTATACTGGCTTACTGCTATGTGGTGCAATTTTGCTTTGGAGCATGACCTCAATGAAATCAGCTTTAAGTCTATAACAGCACTAAAATAAATCATGTGTCTCACCACAACGCTCCTAAATGTTGACTAGTAATTAAAGTTTGCATGGAGATGTGTGTATGTAGCCATCAAAATGAACTGTGTTTTATAGTCTGATATCTTTGGTATTTATGCATTAATTAAACTTTGAGCCCTTTGTCTAGTTTTGTAACGGTGAATGCAGTCCTTATTTGAATTGGTAAGAATCCATATTTCAGACATATTTTCAGAATTTTGTGACTCCTAATTTTATCCGGTTTCAGCAGAGGGCTGAATGTCTAAATACCTTTGAGAAGCTGGGAAGATTTATTTTTTTTCTAAAAGTGTTTTATTGACTGTATGAAAATTCAAAACGATAGAATTTTTCTCTTGAGCTGAGAAAGTCTCAAGATTTTTATTTTTTTTTTTAATTGAAGAAAAAGTTAGGAAGGCACTTTTTCCATTACCTTAGAATTAATATTTTATTTATATTATGTTCATGATATGTGTCTTCATCAGTCTGAGATGTATGGTCAAGTGTATTCTTTCCATTTAACGGCAAGTTTTCAAGGTTCTCTGGGGATGTGGTATCCTGTATTTCTATTAGAAGAGAGCACACAGAATACAGTTTGACTTCCCTAAGGGAAACAGAATGAAGTTGGCACAGATTGCTCTATAGATTCATAAGCAAAAAGGGCAGGAGGAGGAAGATATGAGATGTATGTTCAGTCAGCAGCAAGATTTGGTCGCACAGATGACATTCAACACTGGGTCACTAGTCTTAGGAAGGTCATCTGTATAGGTGAATGATTTCACAATTTGTAACAATAAAGAATCATGTAGGTCCTTGGATTTCCAGCCTGCAAGATTGGGAATTTTATGACTACACTTTGGCTTTTGCTCATCATAGCACTCCTGCAAAGCTATACTGCATCTAGTTCTTAATATCTTTGTACTGCATCAGAATTAATCACATATGTGGGGAGCTATGGATTTGTAGTTGAAGCTTGTAGGTAGTCTGTCTAAAAATTAAGATTCCAGCCTTTAGATGGGTGTAAGCAGCATGTATCTATATGGAATTTGCAACACCAAATTCTCTCTTGATTAAGAGAAAGAGAAAAAAATATTTACAACAATGTTCACTGGCTATTGATAATTGGTTTCTAGTAGTTAATAGAATAGAGGGAATTAAACCAATGTGGTTAGCTAGCAGTGTTTTGCCAGACAAATAGGATTTAGTGGTATGCTGAAAAAAAGTTGATGGATGGTAATGGATAAGTGACAGCTTGGATTCTTTTCAAAGTGGAATGCTCTTTCTTGTAGGTTTCTTAGTTTCTGAATGTTGAATGAATGATTCCTACACTAAATTCTGAAAAACTAGTTATGTTAGTTTGTAAGAGTATTTTAAAGGCAAGATTGCAGATTGTTAACAAGAATATTTTCCCTCCAAAATTTGTCTTATAATCTTAATGTTTTGAATCTGTGGTTGAATAATGGAACCGTGGTGGCACTGGAAAGTCTTAATATTTTGTGAAAACTGTATGAATATAAGAAACAGGAAAGCAATGAAAATGTGGCTTGTGCTAAGGAGACTAAAGTCAGGTATAGAATGTCTTATGTGCTAATGAAGTCACAATCTGTGAGTACACAAGTGTAAACTTGGCAAAAACTAACCATTTTACATATGATTGGTGACTGAGATAGATGTGGATTATTTTTGATTTGTGTTCTAGCCTGAAAAATGTGACCATATCCCAGAAGATCCACAATGTGACTTAGCTCTTAATAAAATTGTATGGAAAACTTACCATTTTTAGAAAATTCATCCATTGTATGTGATGAATTCACACACTTGTGTGTAAGGTTTGAGGCATGTGCAGCGCTATTTAATCAGGTCTGAACTAGGTAATGGCTAGTGATGATAATAATCAAAAAATCTTGGTGGACATTTTTGGAGTATGTCTTTTTTTCGTGGATGAGAAAGCCAAACACAGAAGTGCACCTCTGAATCTCCTGGTCTACTCCTAGCAAAGTAAATAAAACATGATAATGCCAATTTACAGATATTTCTGAACTGCTTTTAAAACGAAACAAAGAAAGAATACTAACATAACAATATCAATTATTTACATGCCTACTTATCAGTAAAAAATAAATATAAAAAAACTTTCAGTTATTTCTTATGCTGATCAGGCAGTTATGATTACCTCTTTGAAAATGAGTTTTTCTTCTGAAACTGGGATCTTGTTAAAGGTATAGAAGCTTTTCAGAAGGAAACTCATTTGAAATAGAAATTTAAATGTTAGTTACATATCGTTGAAGATGAGACTTTTTTTCCCAAGAGCCTCTTGTTTGATATAAATGTGTTGATTTCTGTGAAACAAGTATTTTAAAATACTAACTCTTTGATACTGATCTTGAAAGCAGTTTTCAATCTGACTTTATTTTCCCACCAATAATATATTTCCTGCTGTTTGGAAACTACATGCAGCTGGATATATTTCATTTTGAAATATTCTTTTATTAAAATGTAGCACACAATGATAAAGTGAACTTAACTGATGTTAATTCTCAGTTTAACCATGCCAAAAATTGGTGACTAGAAGTTGTAAAGTATGGAGAGGGATTATGAAACAAGTGTGGTGATATGATGATGATTTGTTTGGCCTTTGCTGCAAGGGTACGTGGCAGATATGTGTTGACATTGCCACCAAAAAGACTTGATCAGTCCTAAATTACGCTTGTCTTGCCTAGGTCCATAGACTGTTGCCCTTATTTTTTATGAAGAACAAAGGTTTTACAATATTGGCAGCTTCTCACATCCATGACAACTAACATATCACTGGCACAAGTTCCTTAACTATGGCACTGAGAGAAAATATCAAATAAAATGTGACTGCAAGATTTTAATACCAAGTAATCTACCTTTTGTATCTTTTTAGTAATGTACTAAAGTAACATGGCCATAAAAAAAAAGATCAAATGGAAGTGTTAAAATCTGGTGGAGTTTTTATAAACAAATATAAAAAGAGATACCCCAGAAACTGTTAGACAACCTCAGTAATTGCCAGCCTGACCGGCTCACCTTGTTGCAGCTCTCTTGGAACTGTCTACAGCCCAAAAGAACCAGATCAAGATGTGCCTGACATTATCACAGCCACAGGTGTGCCCTTGCAACTAAAATGAAGGTGTTCAGTAAAGACTTGATAGTCAAAAACTGAGCTTCAAATAAATGATCTCATCTGGCTGACAGTGGTTAAGGAACACACAGATGTGAAGGGGGTTTATCAGAGAGGATTGGGCTAATTTATTGGAAAGATGACTTCTTCAGTGGGCACTGTTAGAGTCAGTGGACGGCACAGCCTAATATTTCCTAATTAATAATGTCTGAAAACAGGCTTGAAATCCCAGGTGGTTTCTTAGATAGGCCTTTTGTTTAAATAAGGTTAAAAATGTATTTTTATGTGAGCTGACTTATAGAATTATAGTAAGAACACCCCGAATGATTTTTATGTACATCTGTATTGAAAAATATTTAAAAATAATAATACATAGGGAGAGACATTGTGAATTGATTTCAGAATGCTGATTAATTTAGTCCTTGGTGTACATTTCCCCAAAATGGTTAATGCATCTGTTGAACTAATGAATTTTTCTTAATTAATGCAAATTTCAATTTTCTCAGGGCAAGAGCATTAGAGAAGAGAGCAATGAATATCACACAAATAAGCACACATTCAGTACATTTTTGTCAACTCTATGTACTACACATGCATAGATGATGAGTTATTTTGCTGTATTTATAGAAGATAACTAAGGAATTAATCTGTACTCGCATATGTAAACATACATGGAAATTTCAGGACTCTCTCTGGAGTATTTTTACAGGTAGAGTTTCCGTCTCTCTGAGACTCTTTTTCTTTGTTTAGCTGTTTCAAAGAGATGAAATTCCTACAAGCAAAAATCATAGTTCTTGTAGTTAAATTGCCCTATAGATCCTAAGGTGGAAAGGTTCCTGCTCAGTGTAGCGGCTTTTTTTTTCTTACTAATGTCTAAAATTAAATCGCCCTGAGGCCTTGAGCAAATGGCCAGCCTTGTAAAAGAGTATGTTCACCAAAGTGCTAAACTAAAGGTGGCAGCAGCAGAACTGATGGGGATTCTCGACGGAGCACATTGCGTACTGCTCTGTGTTTGCCTGAGGTGAAATTACAAAGTGGTTTCTGTCTATCGAGGCAAGCAGGTAACTGAAATAGTAGCTCAGTAGCTGGGAATGTAAAAGTCACTGCCTGCCCCTGGCCACTCACCTTCAAAGCAGCTGTCACCAGTGCAGTTGGTGTGTTTGTACTGACATGAAGATGTGCAGAACCATCTGAGGATTTGGGTAAACATATGTTCAAACACAAACTTCCTTGCTTGCCTGCAAGCATCATGCTGTACCTTTTCATTGGCGGGAATACAACTAGCCATTTCATAGCTCTATAACGTAATAGGAAATTATTTCCTTTACTGCTTTTCTTTGGTTTCTGACGGAGTTTCCCCTCAGTATGTGCTTTGGGCAGAGCTGCACTCCTTTTCTCCTTGTGGTCCAAACCTCCATGGGCTGGAGGCTGGATTGTAACCTTCAGTTAGCAGAGAGCAGATCCTTCAGGTCTGATCTCTATTTGGCAGGCTGAGTGAAACCAGCTTTTCAATTGTGCAGGCTGCATGTTTGACTTCAAATTTGGGAAATTTCATTTCCTCTATAATTATATTAAATGCTTTAATAAAGGAAAAGGTATTAAATAGATCATTCCTATTTGTAAAATTAATATTTATGCTGTTATTCTGCTAAGTAGCTATTAAGGATTGTCAAAGACGATCTGTAAGATAAAAAGCTAGATCTTAACTATGTAGACTTCTGCGTTAAAAAAGCTGCCTGTTCATCCTCTTTCTGAAAAAAAAAAGTTTATTGAAGTAATACACAGAAGTGAAGCAACTAGGTGTGAGGGAGAGAGGGAGGAAGTACAGCAGTTGTGAAGGTACACTCAGATGGATGTTCTGTTTTATGAGATTTCTTCTGAAATATACACCTTGACACCCTGTGTGTTCGAGAACCTTATATCCAGTTTCAAGAGTTCTTCTTCTAGATCATGGATGCAGCAGCTTAAAGATCCCTCTAGGTTTTTATTTCCTTAAATTATCTTCCAGTTTCTCAGAACAAGCTCTGAAGGATGTTGGTGATGCTTTACAGTACTGCTGTATCAGTACACAGTCCTACAAAGGAGTTACCCTTACTGATGTGCAGGATTATGCTGAATATGGAAAGAAATCCCTGTTTCTTTATACATGCTTGCTTGTCTAGTCAGATCCAATCAGTTCTGGCAGGAAAGGAAGTAAACTGCTGTTCACACAGAGCTCAGAAAGAACTCACAAGGAGTAATGGAGCAGTGAAACTATGTCTGATTCAATTTTAAGGGTAGGCAGATTCCTGTGACTTGGCTGAAACTGAAATTTTAAACAATCTTTTAAATCCTCAAATTTCTTTTAGAAGGTGCCCTTCTAGTATAGTGCATACGTTTTATAAATGCTTTTATAATGTTTTAATATTTTAATACTTATTAACAACATTTTAATGCTAATAAATTATTTTGTTATAAAAATGTATTTTATATTTACCATTATATATTTATCAATATATTTACCATTGTTTTCCAAACATAACATTAAGCAATTTTGCAATTTATGCAAAAACCATCAGCCAAACAAACTTGTATGAATTCTGTGTTCTCTCGTGTTTTCTTCAAAATCGTTTTTATCATTACTTTCTAGAGTACTGAAGGACCTGATGTATGGATTAAACTCTTCTATTAAGTAACAATTTAAAATTTATTTGCTCTCCTGTACCTCTTAGTATTACAAATGGATTTCAAAGCCCCTTTTGAGAACTTTAAGCTTAAAATAACTTTGGAGAAAATAAATTCAAATTGTAGGTATGGTCTAAAGAGCAATATATAAGACTGTCCTTACTTAAAAAATCTTACCCTCAAACTTCATATGTGTATTTAAAATCAAAAACATTATTTTATCAGGATAATATTATATTAGTTAATAATTTACAAAGTATAGAAAATTGAATTGGCCTCTTTGCTTTTCATTTATTGGCAATGTTGTGCTTGTATTTCCAATTCTGGGAGTTATATTATTGATATTACGACTCAGATTAACCGTGCAAAGGTACACAGGGAAGAACGGTTATATTTGTGTATTTTTAGTAATTTACACTTCAAAGGTCTTAATGTATGATACTTTAATGTACAACCATCCATGTAATCTCTGTTCCTTCTGAACTTCCGACGCCAGAGATCCATCTATGTTGATATTTAGTTAGTAGTATAGATTGAACAGCTGCTAGATGAGCAATATACACATGCAATAATCAAATGCTTCCTTTGAGATGGAAGCTGTAAAAGAAAGCAACTTCAGAGTAAGAGTGCTTTAAAAAAAGAGTTTGTGCTCATGAACAATGAACATATGTAAAATCAATGTCAGGAAACAGGTTTATGCCCCAGATCCTTCAATTCTTCATTCAAGATACTTAGGTGGATGCTTACCATTAAAAGATAAAATGTTTTCTACTCCTTGCAAGGCCCAAATATCTCAAGTTGAAAAACACAGAACTCTTGTGAGGGCAGAAAGGGGTCTTCTTACAAGTTCCTTTTTTTCTCCCCAGCATTTACAGGAAATATGAGTATGATGATTAATCCTTGTGTTACATTGATTGAGCTGTTAGTACAAAACCAACTATGTTAATATACAGCTCCATCTGTAGATAATACAGAATGCTGGCACTATAGTGAAACAATCAAGAAAAGCAGCTCACATTCTTCCTGGGAGAATACTAAGAATACAATACAAGAAAAGCAAATGAAAATGTTACCTAAATATCAAGTACCAGTATTCCTTCAGTGTTTATATAACACTTTGTTCAAAAATCTGTTCTCTCTAATATTCAGTAAGCTTATTTGTGTTTTGAAAATAAGAATTGGTTTTGCTACACTCATTTTTAACTTGCATAAATATTTGCTTGTATTTTCATATTTAACTACATCGTATTTCTTTTTTTTCCACTGTCACAGATGTAGACAATTTTCTATCCCTTTCCCCCAGCGTTTTTTGGCAGCTAATGAATGTAGCCCTTTGGATCTCATCTCATCTTTGGC
Organism: Oxyura jamaicensis; assembly: GCF_011077185.1. Lineage (NCBI taxonomy): Eukaryota > Metazoa > Chordata > Aves > Anseriformes > Anatidae > Oxyura > Oxyura jamaicensis. The sequence goes on from NC_048896.1 coordinate 4,828,637, forward strand.
AGGATATCTGGAATTGATGTCCTAGGATGTGCGTAGCTAGCTCAGTAATGATGTTACAGGAAAACTAAACACTCCAAGCTACAAAGCTCTATTCAGAAATTTTATCTCTGATCCAGAGGCAAACTCACAAAATGCTATAGTACTGTGAATCACAAAATGAATATTCAGTAATGCACTCAGATTGCCAAGGGAATGAAAGGGTGATCCTCTAAGGAAAGCATAATACCAGCAAGTCAAAGTGATTGGACTCCTTATAAAAGGAATGTGACATATTCTTGAACAAGTTGCTTAATTGTTTCTCCATTGTCTTCAGAAGTAAGTGTAACGATGCAATACAAAGTATTGTTAGTATATGGGTTTATATTCGTATTCAATGTCAAGATCCCACTGTGAGGGACTCTAAAGTCAGTTTACACTTCACCTGCTTAAACTAATACCCAGTTCTATGAGAATAACACAGCAATCCCATCTAGGATTTATTCAGGTTGCTAACAGGTGAGAAGAGCTATTACATCAACCATACCTGAGCTGATGTGAGACAGGTGGAGGACTCTGTCACTCTATTAATCTCTTCGGAATAATTCATTAAATACTTCAACCTGTGTCAGTTGCAGGTAAAACCCAGGGTGGAATTACTTGTCTCTATTCTTGTTAATCCCTTGGCTGTCAGGATTCATCAAGCATTATATTCTGCCTGCCTTAGCAATTTCTAAGATGCAAATTCTGTGGCTGATGAAATGCTGCTAGACTGCCTCATATAGGTGTATATTATGGATTTGGGTGTCATATATTAATCTTATATTAATATTTCTCTTTCTAGTTTGGACACTTTCTTGCCAGTTTTTAATAGCAAATAATTGAAATCCTTTATTTTTTTTTTTTTTCATGCAAGTAGGCATTTCTTTTATTTATTGGTTTGTCGTGAAAAATCAAATACTCAGAGGTCCAGTTCCAATGGGTGAAAGTGTACTCCAGTGCAACTTGTTAGATGCATTGTGTTCTAATAAATTTTACATGATGATGACTACATTGACAATAGCAGCCCTAATGCTTTACTGAAATCTAGCTACCTGGATGCTGGGCACTAGCAGTCATGTAAAAGTTAAAACTTTGTGTAAAGTAATAAGTCAAAAAGATGGAGTATTATGTATCTCCATTTAACATCTGAAAGGGGACACAGAGACTTGAGCTATGTCCTTAAGTTTCAGCTAGGAAACATCAACTTCTTAAGAAGCATTATGGTCAAGCTCCTGTTTGTGTTTCTTTTACACAATATTTAGGCTCCTGCATTGTTTCACGCTGACTTGGTACATTATATGGTCTTAGGAAAAAGACCAAATCAGTAGCTTAACTTTATTGTGTCTTAAGAATAGTAAAATATTGATAAAATAGTATGCTGTATATATTCTAATATATATATATATATTTTTTTTTTGCGAAGACAGGATGATAAATCAACCATCCACCCACAGATCTTAATGCGGTTAAAGTAACTGCATTTGTATTTGTTTCAGATCTGTGGTTGTTTACATTTAAACATTTTCTGTGGTATTTGAAGAACTATAGATTTTGACTAGGCACTACAATTTTGCTCCTCCATATGACTTGTACCTACTAAGCTTATGTAGGGCTTGGTATGTTTAGTTCTGCCTCTTGCCTGAAACATTCTTCCTGTAATTTTCATTGAATATAGAAATCTTTCAGCAGCTCTATCTTTAGAAACTATTTATCTTTGGAACTACAGAATTTCAACCCTAGGGACAGTGAACATGCTTGTTACGTATAGACCTGTAAAAGTATTTATTGCACATCATGTAGAAAGAATAGCATATTCCTGTAAGATGACAGAAATTAAACTGGGATATAGCTGCATGTTTTCTACACACATGTAAGTATACATACACATCTATATAGTAAAGAGAACATTTCACTGTGAAGTAGTGTGTACCAGGGAGCTTCAGAGGAGTAGAAATGTTTCTTGTTTTGTTTTAGTAACACAATTAGAAAGGTGGTGCTGGAGAAGAGCCACTAAACACTGTCCTTGCACCTTGCATATACCCATTCAAAGATTTAAGAGTGGAATAAATTGGAAGTATGATATTGCATCAAAAAGTTTAACTTGGAGACGACAGAGAAAAATGTAATATGAAGTATGTTGGACAGAATAGGAAATGAACAGAATGCTGTAAGAAATCATACAGAAAAATCCTCTCTCTCTTCCCCCAAGAAGTGCATGAGCCCAAGACCTGCCTCACCTCCTTCAATCAACAACAAATTAATTATTACTAAAGAAGGATGCAATATATTTCTGAGTGGAATAACTAATTTCAAAACTGTCAATTTGTTCCAGTACTTCAAGTGCTAGAAGCCCAGAGTACTTTCAGTACTGTTATCAAAAGTGGTTTTGTCCACTTTATGAGGCTTTTAGTGTAAAATTGTATCTTTGTGGATTTCTTTCTTTTGTAGAACTGCAAATGTGTACAGAGACTGTTTTGATAAGCCTGAGTGAGCAATGGCGTATGTTTTCAGTACTATTAATAGGTTGGAACCAATGTCAAAGAAAGCATATGTATCTCTTCTTCCAGCCACTTCTTTTGGCTCCTGTTTGAGCACTGATGCCAAATAAATGAATAAAACTTGTCAGTCCTTTCAGGCCATTCATTAACTTAATCTCTTTTGTTGTTGTTAAATAATTTCTTATTACTCTGAGGGATACCAACATTTTTTTTTTTTTTCTGCATTAGTTTGACTTTCAGATTTATACACTTATTTCCTGTGTGTCAAGCAAAGGCCTTTTCCCTCTAGGCCTTTTCCCTCTTAATGGTGTGTGTATGTGTGCTTACTTAAAAGTAAAATGCTCTTTTTTTATTATTATTATTATTATTATTTGGAGTATAGGATTCCCTACAATTCTGAAAGCTGCCAATAATCAGTCCCTCATTTGGACCTGTGTTTGTTGTTTATTGAATTGAAGAGTAAGACCTCTTTAAGTTTCCTTCTTCTAACTCGAGGATTTAAATACTCTTTTAAGAGATCATTGGTGCTTTTATCTGTTTTCCAGTAAGATGAAAACATGGGCCAAGGGTTTTTTATAATGCTGTTCTATGTACTGCTGCAATGACTGGGCTTGGAACTTTATGATCTTTGAGGTCTCTTCCAACCCAAGCCGTTCCATGACTGGACAATATTACTTTTATCTCATAGATTGCACAATGTGGAAAATGAGGACTAGTGGATTTCCTTAAGTAGCCATAAGGTTTTTCTGGGAATGGAGTATGCATATCCCATATATATATACACACACTATATATTAATTCTCTACATATATTTATATATATTCTTCATTGTAATGAAAATATATCTTTTTCAGTGTGCATACATGTGAACATAGCACAGAGAAAGAAAACTCCTGATTAATGCAGTTGAGTTACTAGAGAATCTGTATTTTTTTCTAGTGTGTTTGTAGATATCTGGTGTGCATGAATGTGTGTGTTAAACACTAAGACCACCACTTATATTCTAGAGAGGCTGAGGAACAGTAAGCAATAAATGAGATTATTGACCTACTTTAATAAATGACCTGTTGAAAGAAATATCTTATGTGCATAGTGTTTCTTCTATGCTACATAAAAATCTCTGATGTGGGCCTGACAGATTTGTTCAAGGAAAATATGTTTTGTACGCTGAGCTACATAACATGCCTTGATTATTGATGTTTGTTGTTTTCTGGCAGAGAATGATTGTTGGTTTGTTTGTTTTAAAGAATTCCTGGTGTTATTCTTGACATTAAAGAACCAGGAGTTGTGCACACTTGTTGCAGTGCTTCTCATGGTATGCTAACTGTGCGTGTTATGTGTATCTGTTTTATAACCTATTGAATACTGATATTCTTCTCTTTACTATCAAGGCTGTGTGTGGTTTTTTTTTTTTTTTTTCTTCTTCCTCTTTTTCCAAGGAAAAAAAAAAAAAGCTTAAATTTGTGTATTAAATACAATTCAAATGAGTCTTTTATAATTATATTTGGAGCTTATGAAGCTTAACAAACAGCATTTTTTTTTGGGGGGGGGGGGGGTCAGCTAGATGATGCTGAGACAACAAAACACACTTTTCTGCAGCAGTTACCTTAATTAATGGGGCTCTTGGATGCTTTCTCTTAAGTCCTCTGCATGCTCCAAAAAAGCCTCCTGATTCTTTAACCTTTCTGACCAGAATGGTGCTATTGATGGAAAACAACAGCTTAAGCTGTAAGACAGTTATAATACATTAAAAACAAACAAACAAAAAACTTTTGCTTTTTGGACTTTCAGAATATGAACCTATACATTATCTGTTTTAAGAGTCTAAGTTAAGCAGGAACAAGATGGTTCAATATTTTTCTGTATTTTCTGAATAAATATATCTGTTGTCTGTGTCATTGTCTGTTAAAAAAATACTAGTGAGAGTAATATGTGATGTGATATATTCCTATTTGTTTGTATCTATATGACATTTTGTTAAACATAAAAGCAAATGGGAAAATAAGGTGCATCGGGGGATGTTATGGCTGAGAGGGAAGTTTATCACTGAGCTGTCATTGACAACTGAAAGAATTCATAGACCTAAGTGTCACAAGATAACACATTGCTAACAGCAACTTATTTAAGTATATAATTCTGAATTTAATCTATGTGCTACCTTCAAGGTTAGTAGCTAGAGGATACTTGGATCAAAGAAGACAGAGTATGAAAGAATCTATTAGATTCCAAACCAAGTGCTTAACTTATTAAATGTTAAAGTGGGTTTATCACCTGCACGCAGATCAGTGTTGCAGAGTTTTGGCTGTCCAGAAAATGGTTCGGTCCTTGAAGACTAGGCATCATGTATACCCTGATCTTCAACAAAATGTTACATGAAGTGAGCTGAGTTTCGTCTTCAAGAACAATTGAATCCCAAGAACTCTTGTCTGTGGTAACTCACACTGTAATGTTAGATTGGGTATTTTAAGGAGAAATGAATTTCTATCAAGTTGAGTATGAACACTATTACTGAAAAATTAATGAAAAGAACAAAAAAAAAATGAAATTGTTCAATTTCAGAGGACACTTTAGCTTAATATTTTACTTTAAATATGCAGCCATTTCTTATTAGTTTATATTTATATTTATTTATATTTATATTATATATATATATATATATATATATATTTTCCCAGAGGAATTGGATTATCCACATAGATCAAGTAGACTCCACTTCTTTCTCCTTAGCTGTCTCTCAAGTACAAGGTTAATTTAACAATAAATACATTTTTAAAGGTTCTGGTTCCATGAACATGTTCCTATTGACACAGACCTCCAGTAATGTCCTCCATGATCAGTTCAGCTTTGCATGTGTATATTACTTGATTATATTTCAAGGAGATCCATGTAGGTACAGTTGTAAATCTGCTTGAATATATAGGGCTGATGAATATGCCTATATGAAGTTTCTTGTGGAGTACCAACCTCAGGTAATACCGTTTTAAATCACATTCATTACAAGTTCCATATGACTGCAAAATAAACATCTGGATCTTTCTTCTGTATGGAGAAACAATCTTTATAGTGTGTAGATACTAAAACCCTAAGTCATCTATTTCAGCAAACAACAGAACTGATAGAATTATGAGGGAAAAAAAGAATGTTACATTGCCCTTCATCATCTTAAAGAAATGTGTTTTTTTCTCCCTCATAAGAACCTTGCTAGCAAATTAAAATACACAACTAGCATTTCCAGGTATGGGTTGAAACATTCTATGTAGTCAAAGAAGGTCTGGGAAGAGCAACATGCTTTATAGGAGTCGTATGAAGTCTCTGGACAGGAGCAAGTAGGGATGTGTAAGAACCTAAGAGAAAGGTTGTATTTGTATGCTGTGATTTTGAGGAAGAAGTAAAATGTTCCTAATTGCATTATTAGCTTGAAATGACCAGGGCAATTGAACTAGTTCTGGATTGAAAGTCAATGCCGTTGTGTGGAGGGAATTGAAGGAAAGAGGAAAAGATGCTCATGGCAGATTTCAATTGCATTGAGCAAGTATTGTTGTCCTGTGACTTCCAATAACCTTCAGTCTTCATTTTGAGATGATTTTTAGCTGCCTCTCCTGAAATAAAGACATCTAACTTGAAAGGCTGGTGTCAAAAGCATTGGGTTGCTCAGTTAACATGCTGCCTCTCACCTAAAGTACTATATCCTTACTATGGGACCTGTTTCATATTGCTGCCTGGTAAGATGGAATCCATGCTTCCAAATACATTTTTCACCATTTACAGCTTTTGATGTGGTGCCTAAAGCTTGATTTGTTGCTTCAGGATGATTCGATATCAAGTGCCATGAATCAAATTATTTTCTAACACAATGGGGTTAGCACCTCTCCTGCTTTGACGAATGGTTTTGCAGAGATACCAAAATAAATGCTCCTCAGCAACAAGGTTTATCCCATATTTTGAATGAAATCTGCCCACTTGTCCACTCTTCAGTTAGCTAGAGAGCAGTACAGGAAATTGTTTTCCTTTGAGATAAATGCACAACAGTATACATCATGGGCTCTTTGGAATTAATTGTTCTTGGTAGAAGGATTTCACTGAATATGTGCAGCAGCTAGCTACAGAAAAGTCTCTGTAAATTGTCATTCCATTTCAGTACCCCTGGCAATGTGAAAGGAAACTAAAACTACAAAAACTGAAAAGTCTTGGTGTTTCCTTTCTAAGTCTATATGCATACCACTCCTTATGTGTTTTTGTAATTCTTTGAATGGGAAACAATATATATGCTAGTTTTTTAGGCCTTAAAAACTAGAACTTTTTTGGGGGGGGAAAGAATACAAGTTAATTTCAGGCCTCTTTGCTGATGTGAGTATTCTGGCCCTTCAGTGAAGGAAAGATTAACCCCTCCATGTTTTTTTCCTTCACATAAATTAGATTTGAAAGATTAAAAAAATAAGAACACTGACTTTCTTGAAGACTTTTCAGCCGAATACCTTCAAACATATAATATGAATTATTTTATCTTTCCATCCATTACAGGCTAGCAGAACATTTTAATCTCCCTTTGTTGATAGAGTTATCGAGTCACATTGCAATTTTATGGAGAATTTAGATCATGATGGAGAGAAAAGAATTGAGACATGGTGGGGACATCTTAGGTGCAAAGAGACATTCTACATTTTTTGAATCTGTGCACACACACACATAAACACACACACGTGTAAACAAATTTTAAAATAATTGTATATGTGTTAGCTTCCAGAGTCTTTGATAGTTTTTCCCCCAGTCAAATGCTTTGACATTCAAATGGTGTTTTCATCCTTATAAAATGTTAGAATAAAAACCCTAGGGCTATACTCGAGGTAAACTAGGGTTGCTTTCTAAGTGCTTCTTTGACTGCAGCAAGCACTAGCATATTATTGACAGAACAGTTCTTCTTCACATGAAGGTTCACCTTCATCTAGAAGTTTATGGGACATAGTTTTATACGGAAGCTTTTCATTTTTACAAATACAATTTTATATTTTATACAGGATATTTTCTGGACATTCAATTTCATACTTTTCTTTTGGGTTGCATGTTACTGATGCTTTTTAATTTCTCCAAGATGCTGTGTGGGAGGAGACATATTGCTCAATGGTTTTGTGTATTTTTATACACAAAATACAAGCCATCTACAACAGGTACTATATTTCACATTTAATTTGAAATCCCCATTGAGGTATACTGGACTGCTGAAAACAATAAGGAAAATTGCAAAATCTAGTGAAATTGCTGCATTGGTGGTACAACAAATTTTGCAAGGAAAATCCCATGCTTGTGTTACTTCAGTCTTGCTATTATCTATAGGAAGGAAACTATACATTCATGTATGCATGCATGCACACTTGCTGAAAGAAATATTACAACAGAAGCTTCAAAATGAATAAATGATATAGAAAAATCAGGCTTAATCATATAGCATTTATATGAGCACTCCTATTTTACTGGAGACAAATTAAGGGGATGACTTACTAGAAAAATATTACTTGCACACACTATAATAGCAATAGTTTAAGAATCCTTAAGTGCTATCCCAAATAATAGATAGAGAATTTAATCATTTAGCCTCATGAAATCTTGTCCATTTTTGGTGTTTCTTATTTTTGTAAGGCCTTTTGGTAGACTCATCAAAATTGCAGCAAAGTATATTTAACACATACACATTCTGTGTGTAAACACATAAGAACAATGAAACAAGAATTTCAATATACAATTTTATAATATGAATTTTGGCATCTGCCAGTTCACTCTTGTCTAGAAAAAGTCATGCATACCATTTGCAATCCATTTTAAGAGAAATGTTTGGAAATAGTGTATTTTGAGATGCTCAGTGACCTACATGACTTGAGCCTGTACGAAGCCAAAATTCACTCTTTTTTTTTCTAGTATTGTAACTATTCTGTAATTGTGAAATATAAATACATGTAAAATCTCAATTTTTCATAATTTTAAATGTGGATGACTATATCTAAATAGATATTTCACATCTGTTCAGTGAAAAGCTGTGTTAAAATCTAGAAATCCCGATTTTATTTTTTTGCGTCAATCACAAATACAAGTCTAGGCTTTGGGGGTTTGATTTTATTCTAGCAAAATCTTACTAATATAATTTAACAAGGTAGGTTCCAGATCATTCTGTTCAATACGTTGACAAGTAGTAGAATGTTTTGCTCCTCCATGTTCCATGGAGGCAATATTTGGAATTTTTTTTTTTTTTTTTTTAGCAATGGTACAACTTCCAAAATATTAATTCATGCTGCAACAACATTAACAACTGCTCGTTTGCTAACTCCTATTAAAGTAATATAATGTAACAGTATTAATGAAGTCCTTAAAGACAATGATTATAGTGATAATGAGCAAACTTCTTCTATGTTTATTAGTCACAGAAGAGTATATTTTTATTATGAATCTATTTTTGTAGAACTGTAAAAAGAACTGTATTGTTGCTCTTAAATGCTTGTGACTGACTTTATCTGTGGTATCACCTTAAGTAACCGGGTAATGTGTTTTTCTGATTGTTGTTGAGTGAGAGCATGAGTATATTTCAAATCAGGAAATAAAATCAACATTGATGCAATTGCAGTAAATGAAAAAGGAATGTTTTAATGATGAAAAGAAAATCAAAGGCACTTCAGTTATGTAAGCTGAGTTCTCTGGCACTGAATGCATAGTTCAAAACTTGGGCATGTATAACCCCATGCTCTGAATGGGAGGACAAAGTCAGACTCATTGGGTAAAAAAAAAAAAATAAAAAAAATGTCTGTTTATTCCCTGTTTGAGGAGCAGAACTTTGTACATAAAAACAAACAAACAAACAAACAAAAACAGTTTTCTGTATTTGTAATTATTTTCATTTCCATTTCATTTTTCTCGTTCTAACAAGAGACTATGCACCTCTGTATTCTTATTCATTGGTTCTGCAAGTTGGATGGAGAGTTCTTATTTTATTTTAAAATATTTTTTTTTTTTTTAAAGTGCTTTTATCTCATTATTATCACTTGAGGAAGACTCTGGTAAAAGCTGTACACAGGCTGTTTACAGTGTGGAATCAAATCCCTTTGGAATCAAATCAGTATAATTCTTACAAAGCTTAATGGTTGCTTATCATTAAACATGCTGGTGCTTTGCTATTGCTGCTAGGAAGGGGGCTGGTCTCCCCTGGGGAAGAAGTGCTTTTGCTACCCACATGGTGCGGACCTGAAGCCAGAAGTTACAGAATGACAATCAAGTAAGAAAAATTTTAGTACTGCAGTATGTGTGAATAGAGACCCTGCAGAGCAGTCTGTGTGAACTGAGACCTCCTAGACATGTTGGAATCCTCTGGAAAGAGCTGAAGTGGCAAATCACCCAATTTTCCTCTTTTCTAGCTAACAAATTTGTCTGGATGACTTGTAACTCTCTCTGCTTATGAATGAGAGCTTTCAATTTAAATATTTTTCTGATAAGAAAAAGAAGATTAGGAGACAATGACATCTGCTGGCTTTGGAAAGAGAAGACATCAAACCAGCATATTCTGACTAGGCAAAGGCTTTGTTTTTTAGCAGTCCATCATTTTCACTTTGCCCTGAAGCTGTGAACCTGTAATGTAAAAAAGGGGGCACAGAAAATACTGCCATCAAGAACTGGTACCTTGTGATAAGAGAGTGACTGCTGGCTTCTACTGTGATCTTGAGCCTGTTCAGGAGGGCATTTCAGAGAGAAGTAAGGTCCTGACCATCAACTGAATGGCAGAAGTTTTGGGGCACCCTTATAAAATTTTCCCAAGAGACACTTCCAGTGTACTTGTTTTTTGCCTCAAATAACAACAATCATAGCTAACTATCCTTCAAGGAAGACACTGTCCTAGAAAACCAGCATAAAAGAAAAAAATGAGAGAACAGATTTATGTTTTATTTATTCTTTGGGGTGCTCTCAGATCCTCTTTCATATTTTTGTGTTGAAACTCTTAATTAGTACTGTACTACATATAGCATCTCTCATCTGGCAATGTCAGAAATCTTTAAAAATAAGTTAATAAGAGGTGCCTCTCCTTTTTGCAAAGTTAGGAACTTTTTATCCAACATTTCCAGTATCATTTGTTTGCGGATCATAGGATTGGATTGAAAATCATAAAATTTGCATTGAAGATTTTAGGGATTTTTTTCTATATTTGCTTTGCAGTCTTGTTTGACTAAGACTCATATTCTAAATCCCTCTGCAATCTCTTAAATCGCTGAGTATCATGTTGTCACATCTCGCAAGAAGCAGAGATCTAAGGAAAATATTGAATAGGAGATGTTTTGATTTAAAAATTGAGATTTTTTTTTTTTTTTTTTTTTTTTTTACCATTTGGAAGCATTTGTACCACAGTAGCCACCTGAAGGAAATGGGCATTTTTTGTTTCAAAGATATCTTCAAGGGCCCAAAAGCTGAATGGAAACACCAGAAATAAAGCCTCTTCCTGGTCTCTGACTAAATGTTTCTCTTGAATAGGTAATCTGAGACAGATATAAAAAGTTTGTCTGCAGTAAAATTATGTCCAAATGTATGTGTGGCTTTTGAATTCGTCGTTCAGACTCTGTATAAATGGAAAAGTTGATTTCAGTACAGGCAGGAGACTCAAAGTACTTATTATTTAGTCTCTGTTGTCCATTTTCTGTTCATCTTTATTATAGTATTCTGTCTTGCCTTCTACCACTTACCCTCAAACTCCAGAATTTGACTTACTAGCTGATAACTACTAAAAGTCAGCATAGTGTTTTGTTTTGTTTTCTGTTGTAATCAGACTTTGAATGTCCTTTTCCACCTGCTTTTCCTGTACTAAACCGTACTAAAAGGAAAAGTGGAATCTGTTTTCAACAGGACATAATAACATAGATTTGAAGTCAAATGGATATATTACGATTATGGTTCCACTTCCAAAACAATTGTGCTGTGTCATCACAGTGCATTTGTATGTGAAATATAATTTATTTATTTCAGAGGGAGAAGTGTAAAAATATTTCTGTGATTCTCTGTCAGCAAGCTGTCATTCACTTTCCTCTGTAATAGGTGAGCTGTTTGTTGTCTGCTCTTTCTGTTTTGTTGTTTTGTTTTGTTTTGCTTTTTTTTGCTTTAAATCAAGCCTGGTCATCTAATTGGCACACTGTACCTGGATTTGTATGAAAAATGTATTCAAGTATCACAAAAGCACATTAAAAAAGATTAGAGTTCTCTGCACCCATATAGGCATGTTTAAAAACTCTTCTGTATAAAAGAAAATAATAGTTAACATTCATAACACATCTCATAGAAATGCATTATGTATCGTTACCACATCAGCTTGTAATATTGGTATGAGGCTTCAATACCTTGCTTGTGTTTGTAATTAAGTTTAAATAATTTAACTCCCCTATAGTACAGTGACTAGTGGAAATACATGATTCTTTAGGCAGACATTACCTTTCAGACTGATCTAATGACTTCAGAAAATGTCGCTATTATTAAAGCTTGTTAACCATTGATATGCAAAAATAAAACTTAAAGTGCAATAGAAGACCGTAAATATACTCATTGTTGAAAATATTCCTGCAATTAGTTATCTGATAACTCATTTGATTTGGGTTCTGTGTCAGATGCACTTAATACCCTGAGTAGCTATATTTTGTAGGTCATTGGTAGCTTGTATCAAAATCAGGCTAGGATGAATGGATTGCAGTATGGATTGCATTTTGCAGTAGACTTGCAGTATTTTGGTCGCAAAATGAATGGATTAAGATAAGTTTTTTTCTGCATGCTAATGACCATGGCTGGAAAATCCTATTTTATTTATTTTTAAACATACACCTTTAAATGTCTCTTTATAAGGTACCGTGAAGTTTGGTTACTTTTAAGCTAAATGGCAACCATCTAAATTTCTGACCTTGTATTTTCCTACTGAACTAAATGCTTTGATCTACTTTAATGTAATCAATTACAGAATGAAACTCTGATTTGGAGAAAAACAGATGATTAACTGTTTTTGCAAAATGGAGACAAATAGCCATCTCTGCCTGTTGTCAAACACATTTCTTTTTGTTTGAGACAAAGTACAGGTATTTTCATTGTATGTTGCCTGTGCTACTTAATGAAATGGACCTATCATTACAGCTCAAAACTATATATTAATTTCATATTGTTACAGTTGCTATGGCAAATAATTGCCATTATTTAATGGTAGCTTATGAGACCATTGAATAAGAAGGGAAATGTAGTTTTGAAATGCAAAATTATTTTTCTCTGGGGAATGTATTTAATACCAGCTCTTAATTTATATTATTTTAATATTATCTGCCATCATAGTTATTTTGAATTGTGTCTCTCTTAAATATAAACAGGTACACAAAGAAGGCAGCTTGATTTTGGACACAAAATATAGCTGTATGTACTTTGCAATCCTATTTGTTATACTTTCTAGTTTTAAGGATGTTTTTCACTGATTCTCCAACCTTCTCTCTTTCTTATCTTACTGTTAAGAAACAGTGCCATTACCATCTCATAAATTAGTCGTAGACTGCTTCAGACTTCAGGCTTGCCTAACTGTGGCTCACCTCAGTAGGATATTACCTTCAAATATCAAAGGGATTTACATATTTGTCATAAATGACATTTTGAATTATAGCCAATAAGATATTATTAATATAACTGCTTGATACTGGCCTCTTCAAAAATTATATGTTCTATCATGCATGAATCTTATGGGATTGTTCATAAAAATCAACAAATATGCCTCTTTCCAGAACTTTTCTAAATAAAAAGTGAATCATTGTGGTTTACTCAGGAGAGCAACAGATGCAACCACATGTGTAACTAAGTAGAAAACTTGAAAGCTCAATATATTTCAAAGGCAAAGATGTAAATAAATCTTATGGGTACATTATATTGTCAAACCCAGCAGTAATCTTAAGATTCATTTGCCTCCCAATTGTTGATGTGTGTCGCATTTCACTGGAGTTGAGACAAACCCTGTTTATTTCTAGCCTTTTCTCTACCTCCATCAAAATTTGAAAGGTGTATAATATAGAGAGAGGTCTGGATCTGATACTTATTTAAATAACAGATAGATCCAGGGCTTTGTACAAGCAAACAATATTGTGAATAATTGCAGATTCTGCACAGCTCTAACAAATCTATGGCAATTAAAATAAAAATCTTGCATTTATTTGCAAGTGTCATGCTGTGTTGTTCCATCTTCCTGACAATAGACTGATTTACACTATCTCACTAGTAAAGCTTGATCAAACTTGGTCATTGCTGTTCTTTCAGGTACTGTTTTTTACTCTACTTAATGTTTAATATAGGGCATAGTAATAGAGTGCATACTACTGCTGAATAAACTCATTCTAGCCAATAAAGTTGATACAACCTTGCAACAGAGACTGTCTGAGCATCAACTGGCTTGAAATCCTGATTCTGTCATATGCAGTGTTGATGGTCTAGCGTTTCCGGGTTGACTTCTGTTTTCAAGGAGCTGAACAGAAATGTTGGATGTAGTTTTAACTTTACAAAAGTGGTTTGGGCTCATTTCTCATTAGTGTACTTAGTTCATACCTCAAATGTAAGACAGGAAGAAAAATGAAAACTATATAAAGAAATGTGATATCTAACACAACATAACCTCATTGTTTAAATAGCTTAGATTTGGAAAAGGATTAGGTATTTACAGTATGTAAATAAAATTATTAATTACTTAAGATATTGTTTACTAAGATTTTTAAACTTCCTGATTCAGGGAACTAATTAGTAGGCAATGTGGAAAAAAATCATCACTACATGGTACAAGTGCTTGAAAAGCTGTGGATGAACAAAAAAAAAACTGCCATGAGGTATTAATATACCAGCAGAGACATCACTCGCTCTTTACAGGAGATTGTAAATGCAGAATGCTAAGAGAAATAATCCTCACCAACTGGAGAACTGAAGTGGGGATGGCGGCAGCCCTTCAAGAAGGAGGAAAGCTTGAAATAGCGTATTCAACTTTCTTTGAAAATGGTATCTGTAAGAGTGGGCATTAATTAGATTTATATCTTAAATAGACCTTTCTCAGCAGAGACCGCACAATGACTTTTTTAGGCGCAGGTGGTGCATTTATCTTTCTGAAATGTGAAAATCTTTCTTATTTTTTTAGTCACCAGAATAACAGCTTACAAGAACCTAGTTCAACAGTGCAGTTAAATCAGTGCTGTCTCAGTTTATGGCAGGGTTGTTAGCCTGTGGTCCAGGAGCGGTTTGGCAGGCTTTGTGCTCCTGTCGGTAATGAGGGTTAGGAATGGGCAATAGCTAACAGAGGTCAGACCCCTCTAACAATTCACCTTCTTCCCACAAGCATATAAAAGGAAAAATAAACCAACATTTTATTCAGCAGCACAGTGCTACCACTTTGAGCACTACAGATTTCTCCCAGCCTACACAGAATCCTGTGCATCTTTGAGTCACTGTAGATCCTTTCTCTTACTTGTCTGTAGCCTGAAGGATTTGCTGATAGTTTCATGAGAAGTCCAGATTCCTGACCCCAGCACACTTATCTTCTCTGTCCTATTCAGAGAAAAGCATAACAGAGAGAAGCTCTGTTCTTCCACAATGCTGCATGGGGAGCCTACCAGAGAGCCTCTATAGCTATCCATGTTCTCAGATCTTAAGCAGGAACTCATGAATGCAATGGTGGCATAGAGAAACGTATGCCACTGTTAAGCTAATTAAAAATTGTATCTGCATTTTTTGTTCTTGTTGTTGAATTTCCAGTGCCTTTGGACTTCTATACATTTGTGTGTATTTTTGTGGAGGTTTGTGTGGGACTACAAAGTGAGTGAGTATGTGTTAATGCTGAACAGGAAAATGAATGTCACAGAAACATAAAACTACAGAGTTATTTGTTTCTGTAGGCAGAGTTATATTGTAATTAAAGGTAATAAAAATGTGGTAGGATTCAGCTTCTCTGTTCTTTCCAGTTAAGTGTAACAAAGGAACTGTGGAGTTACAGGTAGTTTGCATCAAGTATTTTCTTGAAAAGGGACAGAGTCTGAAAGCTTTGGAGAATCAAAACATTCGTTGTGCTGACATTCAAAAAAAGTGACCTAAATACTATTTCTCTGCTTCTGTTTTTCTGTTCCCATAACACTAGGGAAACTCCAGTGACATCATAGTTCATGAAACTTAACAACTCCTGCTTCTTTCTAGCTACAAAGAGTAGCTGATTTCAGCATTGTGTTCCAGCTCAGAATTCTGGGTGTGGTAGCAGAAGACTAATCTCATAACTGCCTGTGTAAAGTATTCTGAGACATGGGATAGTATGCTCTTGTAGTTTTTAGTGTTACGAGCTATTATAAACTTTGTGGATGTCTTCATACCTATCTTGCAGCTGTGATGAGAGTAAGGGTTCCCGGTTACATATACATTGTGAAGCAGAATAAATTTACAGGAGTTCCTATATTACAGTATGTATCAAGCTGTATTACAGCTGCAATATGTATATTTCAGTATACAAACCAGAGTTCTTGCTACTCAAATTTCACTATAGTGGTATTGTAACAAGTCAAAATATGTCAGGTTACATCTCCATTTTAGAGAACCGTTCTTGTAGCTCTTTTCCCTTCCAGTCTAACGTTTTTTCTAAAGCGGAAGATCATTAATAATTGTACCGAGGGAATTATTTTTCTAATTCTTTGCATTGAAGTCAAGGATTGATGATATTCTCACTCATTTCTCAAACTTGCTCACTAATATTTTAATTTATTTTTCTAATTGTCTTATTTTGTTAAATGATTGGTGTAATAAGGCTTTGCAAGACTTTCAAAACAACAAAAAAAGAAACATTCAATGACATATTTCAATCTAGGGCATGAAATTTGAAAGTTCCTGGGCCAGACTTTCAACAAATTTTAATTTTCTAAGTAGTCAGTTGATGAACACAGTGCTGAATTTGGAACTGCAAATTCATCTGTTTATGTAATTTGCTCTTATTTGGGATTGCCTGCTTTTGTTAATAGGCTGTTAGACCTTCAGCTCGTGAAACGTTGGCTTGGATTCTGTTGCTGCTTTCTCTTTCTGATCATGGTTCTGACTGAATCTTTCATTTGGCAAAGTGCTTGTAGGCAAGCAGTGAATTTTTGTGTAAGAGTTTTCTGGCTGGCTGATTTTATTTTATTTTATTTTATTTTATTTTATTTTATTTTATTTTATTTTATT
>NC_048896.1:4845370-4848613 GCF_011077185.1 Oxyura jamaicensis
TTTTATTTTATTTTATTTTATTTTATTTTATTTTATTTTATTTTATTATGGTTGAGAACAATACAGGTAGTGAAAAGGAAATGGTAGAAAACCATGAGTCACAATTGCAATTGACTGATTCCTGAACCCTCAAGCACAGGCTGCTGTTAAACCCCAGCACATCTGCAGTCAGTGAAAAAAATCCTAGTGAGAAATTAGCAGTGTTGAAGTGATTTTGAACCTAGCATTCCCATGGAACTGTAAACTGTTGCATTGCCAATAGCTAGATGAAGATACCAAATGAAAAATTAGTAAAATTATGTTAATCTAACTTAGCACTTAAATACACAATTTCAGTTAACTAGATACTCTAGTTTCAGTTACTTATCTGCTTTATGTCTTCGCAAGTGAGTAAGTCCAAGTGCTTCATTTAGATGTGGATGGTGTTTTTCCAAATAACATTACATCCTAGTCAAGCAGTATATGGAACATAACTTGTACAGTTACAGTAGAGTTTACTGTCTTTACTTCCTACTGAAGGGAAGTAGAGTTATTTCCTTCATGTGCTGACAGCATGAATTAGCTTATGTTTGCTGATTAGTACAATAATCTTCCAGTAATTCATTCTTTTTCTGCATGAGTTTTCACTTCAAGTGTTTTTTATTGGTACAGCATCTTTGAATTTTGTGTGTTTTTGCAAGTGCAATTAAGACTTTAAACTCAAAGGGGAGAAGCATAAGTAATTTCTAAACAAGAAATTTGTTGCAGTAATGCTTAATACTTCCCAGAAAGACTGGAGAGAGATCTGACTCTAATCTGTATAGAGGAATCAAGATAGAAATCATTTTTATATTCTTTAGGGCTTGCATAGTGCTTTGTGTTTGCAGAAAGCTGTGCTAATACTACTGAGTGGTTGCCTGTGGACTACTGAATGCCTGTGTCCCCTTTGATTTATCCTATACACTGGAGTTCTGTAACGGTAA
This sequence comes from Oxyura jamaicensis, assembly GCF_011077185.1. Taxonomy (NCBI): domain Eukaryota; kingdom Metazoa; phylum Chordata; class Aves; order Anseriformes; family Anatidae; genus Oxyura; species Oxyura jamaicensis. Next base: position 4,846,333 of record NC_048896.1, read on the forward strand.
CGCAGCAGCTGGAAAGAAGTGTTACAAAGTGTGACAAACCCAGTTTCCTTTGAAGAGTTCCGCTGCCATGATGCATATTTTACATCTTTCTCTGATATAAAGAGAGGTGTGAGTTCCTTTCTGATGTTACATTTTGGAGCTAGCTATGCACATTTAGATTTGCCTGGAGCCTGAAGACGTCCGTCAATATAAAATACTTTATTTTGGGTGAAGGGGCAACAAATCTTTTGTAACTGGATAGAAGAAGGGAGTTTTCTAATACACTTGACCTCATCTCAGGAAGTTAGAAAGGGTTTGACAGTAATGCTGCTAATTTTGCAACATACTGTGTAGGCTGATAAATATTCTGACTTAAAGAAGTATTGTAATGAAGTCTATTGAACATATTGGGAAATACTTCAGGAATGTAGAAGAAAACAGGAAATGATCTGCAAGTGTCTGCAGATGTAGAATTAAATCCAATAAAAGCATGCCTCCCCAGGAAGCTTAGCTAAACTGAGAAGGCAAGGAAATTATGATATAAAATGAAGAAATTTTGAAGGATGAAGCAGAAAGAATACAGGGAAAAAAATGTGAAAGAACAACAAATCTTTCAATGTAGATGAGTGATTTGGTGTGAAGACTTTTTTTTTTTTTTTTTTTTAACTTAATTGTGCTGTATATTAAAGCAAGAGTCAAGCTTCAAGACTGAGACTCTATCTCATCTGTACAAATCTTTTCTGAATCTAGTGTCATCAAGTTTTCTGCCAACCCTTAGGCTATTGTTTTATTCAGCAATGTGACTGATTAATTTTAAGAAAACAAACAAAAACCCATCCATGGAGCTCTGCCCATCAAGAGAATGTTTAGACTGTAGAGTTAAACAGAGAGAACCAACAAAATGCCCCCTCTTGATAAAAATATCCAAAAAAAAAAAAAAAAGATATTGTTTGTCTTTCTTTGGTATATCCAGTCTGTTCTTTGTGTTGAAGCTTACATATGTTCTTTATTTCTGTAAAGCTGGCATCAATTATCAACTGAGGGACAAATATGTATGAACTACAAAATAGATGTAAAAACAGAAATGTGAGATTGCCATTTTAGGTTTTGAGTTTTCTTTTTTCAAGAGGTAAATAAATACACTTCAAATAATCCCACAAGGACATCATTTAGGGAGAGAAAGCTAAACAAAATATTGTTCCTTCTCACAGTGGGATACTAGCTGAAATGTCTTCAGGAGTGAAATTTGATTGTGATAATAGACAAAGACCACTTTGAAAAGTTCCTGTGATAGAATGTTTTGGGATCTGGCATACCTGAAAGACACTTAAGTACATAAAGCCTGAAGAGAAATTATTGCAATCAATTGTTTTTTCCTCACATTTCAGAATGGGATGCAGCATACATAGTATTACAAAAATCAAGTGAAGAGGAATGGATGTCATTTTAATTCATCTAAATTCTAATTTTCAGGCCCTTTGTCTGGCTGAGGAATAGCCCTGGCAGGATAGTCACTGTTGGCAGAGAAGTTCATTTCTTTCCCAGAATAAAAGAAATCAAAACAGCTTTGCACTGATCAGCTGGCACAGACTACCGGATCAATGGTTGGCAATTTGCAGGGCTGTGCTGTAGATAAGGCTGTCACATTTTGGCAGTCTCATCACTACCAGTCAGCCACATAATAGCTGATAGGTCCCTTTCAGATAAAGATGAGAAGAGGACAGAAAACTGAAGAGAAATGGGAGTGAAAGGGGGATGGAGGAGGAAGGGAAGATGATAAATCAGTATTTGCAACCTCACATTGTGGTTTGTCCTTTGGTCTCCCATCCATTTAAATATATGTTAATATTGCTGTTAATTTTTACAGCTTTCACCTGATAAATAGTGACACTTTACAGGATTTTTAATTATTATTATTATTTTTTTTTTTTCTTTGAGTGTATGTGATGTAGCCTTCTGAAAATGTGCAGATGTGTCCAAAACTCTCCCTCCTCTAACCCTCCAAATCAAAAGCATAGGTTCAAGGTGTGTGCTTGAGATGCCAAAAATGTACCTGTTTTATGGAATTCAGATCATTGTCTTTCACTTTCTTCAGTGTAAATATGACATAGAGCATATGTTATCTTGAAAAAGGAAAGTGGATTTTTGCCCAGATAAACTCTTGGTCTGTTATTTATTGCAGCTTAGCAGTAGTTGATAGTCTTGTGGTTTCTTTCCATGAAGCTTGTATCCTGGGGAAGACAAGCTAGATAAGAATTGAAAACAACAGGGAAAAACAAACAAACAAACAAGCAAAAAAAAA